>NW_007246679.1:148540-311455 GCF_000164805.1 Carlito syrichta | reverse complement strand
AGTTAACATTTATAGAGTGGGGTTTTCACTGAACTCATAATATACTAATCAGACACTTTTTATGATAAATTAGCCAAAGACAGAAAGCAACCTTGGGGACCTGGGAAGCATTACTAAAAGCTTCTTTTGAGTTTTCTTTAGAAATAAACACCGCAGGGATAAGAGAAAAGTAACAAAGACACCTGGACAAGAGAGGCGAATACAAAGCTTTTAAGGTCATAGAAGCCCCATATGGGAAAAGTACTGCTACATGAAGAATTTTGCACTGGGAAACTTTCTGGAGACAGTTCAAGGACTGTAATTCGGGACTTTGGACTAAAACTATCATTTTTGGCTGTATGAATAAGACTCGTTGTCTGAATGTTTATAGGGTTCTTGGCTTGTTTGTTGCTAAGACCACTAGATGGTGGTACCTTTTAGAGGATATGTACATGAAGGAATTTTCTTTGTCTTGCCCCTTTACAAATGGTAGAAAAGCCTTCCCTTAGCTAACATTACACGTCATCTGTTCAGGAAGCAGCTGTCCGAGTATAATGTTTTCGTCTTTCGCCTATCCGTCTCTCCTTCAGGAAACCTCACGACCCTTGTCGGGGCTGGACCACCACAGGGCCTGAAGGGGGATGGTCCCTGAGGGCAGGAGGCCAAGTAGAGACTGGTTCCTGGTGACCAGGGGAAAGGAGTCTTCCAGCCCCACACCCAGGGACGGTTTCTTCAGGTCCCCGCACAGCTTTGACTGGGAGCGACTCACTCAGCACTGTCCTCGCCATCAGGGCTTGGCTTCCATCCCTGGGCAGGAAAGACAGGCCAAGGCTTGTACCCCTGAAGGGAGCAGCTCGGCCTGCCCGAAATCCTCCTCCAGGCCCAGCATCTTACCCGGATTTCTTGTTGAAGGCCTTGTTCTCGTCGGACTCCCTGTCGTGCAGCCTCTGTGCCATGTTCCTCCTACTTGTGGCCTTGAGGGGTCTGTACCTGTTCCTGAGCCAGAGCGTCCGCCTCAACCAAAAGAAGCCCTCGTGGAAGAAGAGGGGACAGGTGGACCCGAGCTCACCTCCCGCACCTGTCTGGCAGACGTACCGACTGTTCACTCTGGAAGCAGCACCCCAGCGCAACAAAGACCCCAAGAAATTCCTGGGAGCTACGTGGCGCATTAGTGACTATGCTGCTTCCCATGTGGCTCCCTGGTCTCATGAGGACCTTGGCCCGTAGTCACAGAAAGCAAAACTCCCAGGCCTGGTCATGAACAAGGTTCACCTCGTGTGGGACTCCCTGAGTCCTCCATGTGTCCAGAGGGCCCCACGTGTCTCGGGGGAGGCTCTGAGGGCTCAGCACGACGCAGAGGCAGGGTTTTCAGTCCCACTCACCCCATGGGCACAGCCCTGGAGCAGTGATCACACTGCACAACCAGGCCAGGCAGGAGCACATTCCGTCCTCCCTGGAAATCATCCCCACGCCTCCCCGGACGTGGTCTCACATGCAGCCTGAGGCGGTAGGCGGAAAGAAGCTTCCATTGCCCTGATGCTCTATCCCCTGAGCGAGTCACACCAGCAAATGTCCGAGTCCAACTAGTGAAGTTGCCCACCTCCCAGATCCCCTCTCCACCGCAGGCTTCCCTGGGCGGAGTGAGCTGTGGAGCCAGTTTAAAGGACGTTACTCTTGGCGAATATGAGAATAGAAAAACATCAGAGTTCATTGCTTCAGAGGCCACTTGTCTACCAGCGTGTGTGCGCTGCTTTGTGGCACAGAACAGGATGCGTCTGTCTCGGTATCATCAGTGTAGGAGAGGCTGCGGCAGGGGACCAGCGTCTTTCGGATGCTCACTGGACGTGTGGACCATGGGGCGAGACAGCCTCCTTTCTCTTTCTCTGCTTCCTTGTTGTAAAGGAGGAGGCCAACTGCTGTCCAAGTTCTCTCCCACTTAAAACCCCACGAGGTCTGGATAACAGGAATAGAGAGTGCAGGCCCAGGACCCGGTGGGAGGTGAGGGGGCTTTCCCGCCACTGTACCGGAAGGACTCAGGTGTTCCATCTGTCCTCAGCTCTGAAGGAGACTCACCCTCACCCTAATACCACTTGGCCTTCCCACCCCTTCCCCAGAACTCTGAGAAGACCCCTGGCCTGGCCTGACACCCTCCACAATAGGAACCAAGCATCACCAAACTCTTCCCCATCTCTTCTTTCCTCGCAGGACTGGTGAAAGCAGATGCGTCCTCCCTAGCCCTGTCCAACACAGCTTTGGGGATCTGGTTTCACTGGAACCTGGCCAAGCAAGTGCTGGGATTCTGGGAGCAAGCCACCACTCCTGGCCTAAAGCACTCTTTTAATATGCTGGCGCCTGCCTCTTGAGACGAGGAATACGCTGTTATGCAGCTGAACAAAAGGTAAACAGAGGCAAGCTCCAGGAGTAGCTCCTGTAAGCAGGACACACCTCGGGGCGGCCGGCCACAGGGTTACAGTCACGCTTTCCCTGGGCCCCTTACAGAGCCCCTCCTACACGAGAGAAGCAGGAGCCACTTGACTCTACTCATCCAGAGTATGGCCCTTCTGTCTGTCAGCAATGTCCTTTTCCAGGGTGATGGCAGTTCGAGAGGGCGGAAAGTATACATTTCTTGTCATTTCCACAACAGGGAAATCAATCAGCAGCAGAGCAAGAGTGACTAGGCAGCACACCAGATTGTTAGCTTTAGAGCAGAGAAATGTTGCCGTCATCTACACTCTGGCCTTCCTAAACTTCACTTTTCTGAAAGAGTCTCGTGGTTTGCTAACTTGGCTTCAGTTCCACAGAGATCTGCTGGGAGGAAAGTTTCTGTAAACATACCTGGGACATACTTTGCAGTAAAGAACAAAGTGTGCCTCAGTCTTAGGGACTAGAGAGGATTGTCAAGGGTCGGTAGGTGGGACAGTGGTCTTGATTTTCGGCAAAGACAGGATAGCATTCTGGAAATCTGAGTTGATCGTTGGTGTTACCTCACTGAGACAGAGAATTATAATCAGAATCATCACGGCAGCAGTCGCAGATATTGCCAAGATGAGTCTGCTGTTACAGACATATCCTGGAACTTATTTAGTGAGCTAAAAAGAAAAAAAGAACAAGTTTTTTAAAAATAAAGCAGTGAAAAGGACAAAGCTAGCTATTCAAAACCCCACTCTTCCAGATCGGTGGCCTACAGGCTCTTAAAGAACAGAGCGAGTCCACTGCGTTACGTGTTCGCGTGACTGCGTGTTTCTTTCTGCAGTCTGTCTTGTGTTTGGTCTACTTCGTTCTCTGAACGAGCAAAGTGTAAGGTCCCTGTCGTGACCAAGGTTACTTGATCCACAGGATTCACAGTAACATGGTGCAATGTTGGAAGCTGACCTTGATCATGATTTAGAGGACAAACGATGACTTCCTGATGCTCAGGCCTCCTACTGGCTTGTGAGAAGGTTCGACCTCCCCAGGAGATCAGGAGGCTGAGCTGGCTGCTCACGCTCCCTCGGGGAAGGTTCAGCCTCCACAGGAGGCTCAGCTGGGGCCTCTTTCCGCGGTGCAGGTTCCACCTCCTCAGGATGCTCTGGAGGCCATCCTGGGGTCTACTGCTGAGCTGGGGACGGTTCAGCCTCCTTAGTAGGCTGTGAATTTATGTGATCACCACATCCACGGATTTAACTGTAATGTTGGGTGTGTTGTAGACATGAGCTTGATCCTCACCTGGAGGTCGCACTGTCTCCTCCTGATTCGATGACCTTCAGCCACACCCTCCGTTGGGGACTCTGGAGGCTGAGCTGGGACTCCCTGCCAGGTTTCAGAAGGTTCAGCCTCCAGACTGGATTCTGGACATTGGAGTCGCCCTCAGGGCGGTAGGCTGTTTAGCCTCCACAGTGGATGCTGGGGTGATGGTGAGTCCACGTCCAGAGCTTGAACTGTGATACTGGATGTTGAGCTTGACCCTGACCTGGTGTTGCAACGGTCACCTCATGACACACAGGAAGTTGAGCTCCAACCTCCTTAGTTGGCTCTGGAGGGTGATCTGGGTTCTCCTGTGTGGCGGGGAAAGTTCATCCTCCATTTTGGATTCTGGGGCTATGATCACTTCCTGGTCCAGAGGCTGAACTGTGAGTTGAGTCAGGCTTAGATGGTCAGTCTGAACCTGATCCAGATGTGGAAGTGGAAGTGTCACTACACGGGACACTGGAGGAGCTGTGGTCTCTTTCAGGGCTGTTGACTGCTCAGACTCTGTAGTGTGTTCTGGAGGGATGGTTGCTCTAGGTACAGAGGCTGAACTGTAAAGGAGCAGACTGAATGCCAAGCTTGATCCTCACCTGGTGATGGAACCGTCACCTCTTGATACACTGGAGGTTGGGGTACAACTTCCCTGGGAGGATAAGTTGGGCTGTCCTGCGTGATTGGAGAAGGTTCAACCTCCATGTTGGATTCTCGGGTTATGGGAAGTTCTAGGTCCAGAGGCTGAACTGTGACTTGAGTCAGGCTTGGATGCTCATCTGAACCTGGTCTGGCTGTGGAAGTGTCACATCAGGGGACGCTGGAGGAGCTGTGGTCTCCTTCAGGGCTATAGACTGTTCAGCATTCTCTGAGGATGCTGGGGTGATGGTGAGCCCAGATCCAATGGCTGAACTCTGACAGGGAGTGACGGTGGATATTGAACTTGACCCTGACCGGGTGAGGGAACTGTCACCTCATGATAGACAGGAGGTTGAGCTACAACCTCCTTAGGTGGTTATGGAGGCTGTGTCGGGGCTTCCTGCATGGTTGTAGAAGGTTCAGTGTCCATACTGTGTCCTGTAGATAAGGAAAGTCCCAAGTCCATAGGTTGAACTGTGACACTTGGCAATGGTGGATACTGAGCTTGACCCGGACCTGGTGTTGGACGTGTCATCTTATGATCACCAGTGTTTAAACTACAACTTCCTTAGGAGTGTCTGGAATCTGACCTAGGACAGCCTGTTGACTTGAGGAAGATTCTGTAGCCTCTGGAGCTCTGCAGGCTGAGTGGGGACCACTTGCTGGACTGGGGCACATGCTCCCTCTCTAGGGGGCTCTGGAAGCTGAGCTGGAAGCCCCTGCTGAATTGGAGATGGTTCCATCTCCTTAAGGAGCTCTGGAGGTGAAGATGAGGCCACGAGCTGTATCAGAGTGGGTTTTGCCACCACAGGGATCTCTGAAGACTTAGCAGGGACTGCCTGTGGGACTGGAGAGCATCCTATCTCTTTAGACACTCTGAGACCTGAGTCAGAGCCTGCTGCAGAACCAGAGAAGGTCCTGTCTCCTTGGGGGCTCAGGAGGCTGACGAATGGTCTCTTGAGAAACTGGACGCGGCTCTAAGACCTCAGAGAGTTCTGCAAACTGAGATGGGGTCACCGGCTGAGCCGGAGAAGGTTTCGTCTCCTTAGTGGTTCTGAAGGTGGAGCTGCGGTCTCCTGGGGACTGAAGAAGGTCTCCTGTCTCAGGATGCGCTGACTGGGCAGGTACCTCCTGCTGTGTGAGAGACATTATTCCTCCTCAGAGGGTTCTGGAGGTATAACTGGGGCCTGCTGGGGCCTGGGTAAGGTCGAAAACCTTAGAGGGCTCTGGTGGACAGCCTGAGTTCTTTCAGAACTAGAGAAGGTTCTACCTCTTTGGGAAGTGTATGGAGACTGAGCTGTGGCCACTTGCTCGGCTGGAGAAGATACAGCCTCTTTGGGGGAATCAGATGGGTTTGGAGAAAATCCACCCTGCTCAGTGGAAACAGGAAGGTCATTCTGCTGAAATGAAGAATGTTCAGCCTCCATAGTGGGCCCTGTTTGTATGGTGAGCACCATATCCATGCGTGCAATTGTGATATTAGGAAATGGTGACTTATCCTTGAATTCTGAAGAAGGATCTAGGGATAACGACATCGTCTCATTAAAGGACAGCTCTGGAGGCAGATCTGTGTGCTCTTGCTGACCTGGGGTATCTTCATCACCCCCAGGGGGCTCATGACACAGCTGAGCTCTCCCGAGACTTAGTGAATGTTCCTCAGGCGGCTGATCTGGCTGTGATGGAACCCCTCGAAGGACTGGGGTCCGACAATGGGATTTTGCTGCTGAACTATGTCTTCTTGCTGGTCTTTCAAAGATTGAAAGTGCTCAGGGGAACCAGAGGACTGAGGTGGGTCTCCTGTAGAGGTAAAGCCTCATGAGTTATCTCTGGAGTCATGGTAACCACGTGATCTCTAGATCTCACAGTAACGCGGTGCAATGTTTAGGGTGACCTTGATCATGACTTAGAGGAAAAACTGTTCCTTCAAGATGCTCATTAAGGAGTTGGGGAGTCTGAGCTGGGACCTCCTGCTGGCTTGCATAAGGTTCAACCTCCCCTGGAGACTCAGGAGGCTGAGCTGGCTGCTCCCGCTCCTGGGGGAAGGTTCAGCCTCCACAGGAGGCTCAGCTGGGGCCTCTTCTAGGGCGCAGGTTCCACCTCCTCAGAACGCTCTGGAGGCGGCGCTGGGACCTCCTGGGAGGCTGCAGAAGCTTCAGCACCTTGGAGGCTCTGAAGTTCTGGTGACCGCCGCATGCACGGGTTTAACCCTTACCTTGGGTGTGTTGAGATGCCCTTAAGCCTTGCTGGGCGGTAGCATGGTTACCTGCTGATTGGGAGGAGTTTTGGTCACACCCTCCATAGAGGACTAGGAGGCTGAGCTGGCGGCTCCTGGTCACAGAGGGGGGTTCAGCTTCCACAGGTCACTCTGGAGGCCGGGCCGTGGCCTCCTGCTGCGCTGGACTGGGCTCGGTGTCCCTACTTTCCTCTGAAGTCGCCGCAATCTCCACCTCCTCGGGCTTCGCCATGACACTGGGCAGGCTCCAGGGCTGAGCTTGGTTCAGGCTTGGAAGTGGCATATTTTCCTCCCGATTCTCCGGCGCTGAGACTCAGCCCCCTCGGCCTCCTCATCGAGCTGTGGCCTCTCGCTTAGGCCTCTAGCAAGGAGTGAGAAAGTTCAGCTTGCTCATGGTGCCCTGGAGACTCACCCCCTTCTGGAACCCCAGAGGCAGGCTGCCAGGATCAAGAGTGTCCATTCTGCACCTAAATAAGCGTCCTGCAAAGTGTGTTTGATGCCGAGGTGTGGGTGCAAATCGATGGGGCGTTCCAACCACCACCGTGGCAAGCCTCTGATGCTAAGCCACATCTTTCTTCGGGTTCTTCGGGAAACAATAAGCTTGGCTGCTTTTGAACTCTGTCGGGGGGGGGATGAGTATTTCAAATGCCTGGTAGTCTGCAGCCTCATCCACATCCACGTTCTGAATCTTGACTTTTGAGCAGAGGAGGCAGAGATCAGGCGGATCTTGATCCTGGTCTAGCCGTGGAAAGTCTCTGGGAGACTTTCTGGCCCAATCGGCACTTCAGATCCTGTTGGGCACCAGCAACCTGATCTGGCCCAGGGAGGCTCTCCAGCTGAATCCGAGTCCTCAGGGTCCCGAAGTTTCAGTCACCTTTTGAGGTGGGCCCAAGCCTGGGAGCAAGCAGAGGACCCCGTGTCGTCAGAGTCCCCCGGGGCCGCTGGGAGTGTAAGCACATGGGGCGAAGCGGGCGGCAGGTCGGAGGTGCGCCGGGCTCCAGGGCCCCAGGGCCCCAGGGGGTCGGGTCGGGTGTCAGCGGGACCGGGGCCTGGGCCCACCCAGAGGCTGAACTCCTGGACCAGCAGCCAGGACGCTTACCGCAGGAAGAGGATGCCGGCGCCCGGAGATGCAGGCGGGACATGACGACCGAAGGCGACTGAGGTCACCGGGGTGCCCGCGCCGCGCCCTGAGCAGGAGCCAGGCCGTTAGGGCCGCCCGGAACCGCCTGGCAGCCCCGCGATGCCCGTGGCCTTGGCAACCGCGCGCCCCGCCCCGCCGCGCCCCGCCCCTTACTTATGACTCACTCGTGTCCACACCCGCCGTTAGGCGCGGGGCCCGGATCAGCGCTGCGCCCCCACGCGAGCCTCTCCCCACAGTCCGGCCAGGGCCTCCCTGCCCCTGCCCCCGTCGCAGGGCAGGATTTGGGCCGCAGACCCGGGTGGCCCGCCGGGCTCGGGGCGGCAGAGCTTCTGGCAGCCTGGGCTCTTCCTCCTCCAGGCTGAAAGCCCGAGAGGTGTTCTTCCCTCTTGGCCATGCTGTTCCCAAGAAAGCAACTGACCTGCGAAATGAGCGCCAGTTAGGGCGGCGTGAGCGCACACGTGACCGTTGTTTATTCCAATATGTTGCCATGTTCGCTAAACTTTCACCGTCCTTGGTTCCAGGATGGATCATTAATTCACCTCTGTTAGGTGGGGCCGTCAGGGAACCAGTGGAGGCGCCCACATATCCGTGGGGATTTGGAAGTTGGGCGGTTGAGCCTGGGAGAGGCTTGGATCCGAGTGTCCTGCCCTTTACGCCGGCCTGGGCGGGGCAGAACTGTAATCCCACCCTGACCGTGACCCCCGAACCATGACCCCAGAAGGGACAGACCGCTTCTCAGAGGTCGACTCTGTGTGCACACACGAAGAAGACGCTCAGGATGCTGAAGACAGCATGGTAGATACTTTCCTTGAACCGCCATCAGCACTGACACCCAGCTATGGCCCTCTCAGCCCTTGGCTAGTTTACAAGGACTTGTGCTGCTTGCCATAACCACAGCCATGTGAACTCCAAGAAGCTGCATCATCTTCTGTTCCCAGGGCCTGGAAAAGTCACCTGCATAGTCGTGGGTTTAAAACTGAAGTGACTCCAAGACTTGCCTCACCAAGGGATGGAGCTGTGGCTACAATCAGATTTCTAAAATCAGTGTTTTCTTCCTCTCACGTTTCACAGAATTTAGATTTTTTTTTTTTTTGAGTCAGAGTCTCTGTCGCCCAGGCTGGAGTGCAGTGGCATGCTCACAGCCACTGTAACCTGGGAACTGCAGGTGAGCATTCCACCTCAGCCTTCCAAGTAGCTAGAAACACAGGCGTATGCCACCACGCCCAGCTAATTTTTTTATGATTTATTATAGAGACCAGATCTTGCCACGTTGCCTAAGCTGGTCTTGAACCCCTAGGCTCAAGCAATCCTCTCGCCTCTGCCTCCCAAAGTGCTAGGATTACAGGCGTGAGCCACAAGGCCCAGCTGGGAAACTAGACTTAAGGTTTGATGCTTCCCTGGTGGCTTTTATTTAAACTGGATTAAAAGAATTATTTTATATACAAAGAGCTTCAAGTACTTTTTCAGAACCCAACCATTTTCTGTTTCTCTCCCTTCTTCAAAACAAAACATTTTGCAACTTTGAGGTGAGTTAAATCATTAAAAAAACTAGACCCATATTAAATTCCCACTGAAGCAAAACACATTTTTGCTCTTTAAAAAAAAAGCCAAAAAAACCCTGAATGTAGTAAAGAATGACTATTCTCTTTCAGAGATTAATTGAGCAACTTAATCCCTAATTAAGGACTTCGTGTGTTGCCTGCCACGTGAAGAGGAGCTTGAGAAATGCATCCCTGGGTGATTTTGTCATCTGTGTGAACACCATCGAATGGGCCACACACACCTACATGGTTCAGCCTTCCACACACTATGGTGTAGCCTGTTGTCACCAGGCTACAAGCCTGTACAGCATGTCACTGTCCTGAATGCTGTAGGCCATTGGGACACGATGAGAAGCATCTGTGTATTAAAACACTGAAAAGGTGCAGTAAAAATACAGTATAAAAGTACATTTAAAAATGGGACACTTGTATAAAGAAGCTCTATTACACTCATATGGGACCACCATCACCCTTGTGGTCTGTCATTGATCAGAATGTTATGTGGCACGTGACTGTAGCTGAGTCATAGAAGGTATTTCAGCAAAATATTCCCTCCAATCCAAGGTGTTGAGATCTAGATCGTGAGCCACATTCGAAAGGCCTCATGGTTTCTGAAAGCCGCAGCTTGACCAACCCGAGACCACGGCTACTTCTCCCCACTCCCTTGGGATCTTGTTCAGGGGCAGCTCTGATAAGTCCTTTGTTCAAGCAGCCCCGCATCCCTGACCCCTGGTGGGCCAGACACCCCCCTCCTGTGTCCACAACTGTAGTAGTGCTCCAACAGTTCTCAGCTCTGCTCTCCAACTTCAAATGAGGGGTCAGAGCGAGGGCCAGGATTTCAGGACGGCCCCAGAAATACCCTGTGCTCAACAGCAGCACCAGAGGGTCACATTTTCCATAGAATGACACGTGCCAGAGGTCTCAGGTCCTGCTGGTCATTTTGAATTATAGCTGCACTGGCCACGTCACCCTGGAGCCTTCATCTCCACATACTTGAACTGAACTGAGTAATTCTTTCTCCCTTATGACATCTGCCATCTCTTCTGTACTCCAGAGCGATTTTACCACTTTCTGAAATAAAGTTAGCAAGGATCATCAACTCAGAATCCTTCTCGTTCAGTGTCTACTTGCCAAAATGTGAAAGAACATTTACACTAAATAATGATGGACATGGGAAGTAGTAACTCAAGGCTCTGAGCTAGCAAATAAATAACTCTAATAGGAATGTCTCTCCTCCCACCTAGATATTGACTTTTAGAACATTTCCTTCATTACTCTGTCGGTGATTTTATGTTGCAAAATTCTCAAATAAAGCTTATGAAATGGTCTCCATGTCCAAAGAGCACTAAAAATTCATTCTTCATAAAAGGATACCAAGTGCCCGTTTCACAATCTTTTCAGTACCTTCCGTAAGACTGAGTGGCTACGTGAAATGGACACAGTTTGGAAACAGGAAAATCACAGTCCAAAGATTAAAGAATGTCGGTTAAGTAATCATTCCAACCACAGGAAGTGGAACCAGGATGGAAGAGGGGCCTAACAGGCTACAGAAGTGGAGGCAGTATGCCTAGAGGCAGTATGGAGTGGAAATTTCAGATTCGATCAGGGTTCGATCAATGAAGAAAGGGACAAGGGCAAGAAGGAGGATCCAGCAAGACCAGGGAGCCACCAATCGGGAAGTGAAACGGTCCCTGAACACGGAACGAGGATCGAGTTGAGGCCCACAGTGAGGTCCTGTTCTGGGGCTCTGGGAACATAAAATTGACTGGAATGTTAACATAGAATAGATTTTCCACAGTACAATGAAGAATGCTCCTGTCTTCTAGGAACTGAAGGGACCTCTCAACAGGCAGGGTGAGAGTGAAGAGGAGAACAATGACAATGATGATAAAGCATCCTTTAGTTAAACCTGGCAGAAGGGCTTATCATGCTCACACTTTTTTTTGGTTTCTTTGTTTCTTAAGTTTACTTGTATTTATTTTTTATTATAAAGATGTGGGGTACAATTCAAGGTTAGGTATACACATGCTGATTATGCAGATACCCTTGTTGATAAGGTATGCCCCTCCCTCCCCTAGCAGTTTCCCTCAACTACCAATCCTACCCCCCTTCCCCTGATAGTTTCCCACCACTGCCAATCACTTTCGTATAGTATTATAAATTATTCAAGGTCCGCTTATGAGTGAGAACATATGGGACTCTGTTCTTTGTTTCTGTGATAAATCACTGAGGGTGATCGACCTAAATCCATCCAAGTTGCTGCAAAGTTCATATGCTTGCCCTTCTTTGTGGCTGCATAATATTCCATTTTGTATTTGTACCACATCTATTTTATAAAGTCCAGCTTTGATGGGCAGTATGGGTGGTTCCATGTTTTTGCTATTGTGAATAGAGCAGCGACGAACATGCATGTGCAGGTATCTTTTTTGCAGGATGACTTGAGTTCCTCTGGGTAAATTCCTAATAGGGGAATTGCTGGGTCATATGGAAGGTCAATTGCTAGTTCTTTCAGAAATCACCACACTGTCTTTCAAAGAGTTTGCACTAGTTTGCATTCCCACCAGCAGTGTAGAAGCGTTCCTGTTTCTCCACATCCTCATCAGCATCTGTTGTTGTTTGTTTTATTAATGATGGTCATTCTCACTGGGATTGGGTGGTATCTCAATGTGGTTTGATTTGCATTTCTCTGATGATTAGGGAGGCTGAGCACTTTTCCATGTGTCTGTTGGCTGCCCATATATCTTCTTTTGAGAAGTGTCTATTCATGTCTTTTGCCCACTTTTTAATGGGGCTGTTTGTTTCTTTTCCTTTCAGCAAGTTGGTGTTCCTTGTAGATCCTAGATGTTAGGCCTTTGTCATATATACAGTTGGCAAATATTTTTTCCCATTCTGTGGACTGTCTTCTCACTTTCTTGATGTTTTTTTTTTGCTTTGCAGAAGCTTGTCAGTTTGATGAGGTCCCACTTGTCTATCTTATTTCTTAAGGTATGGGCATTTAGGTTTCTGAATAGGAATTGGTTGCCGATTCCAATTTCCATAAGGGTGTCTCCTGCGTTTCTAAGATTTTTATAGTTTGAGGTTTTATGTGGTCTTGGGTCCATTTAGAGTTAATTTTTGTGTATGGTGATAGATAGGGGTCCTGTTTCAATCTTCTGCATGTGATCAGCCAGTTTTCCCAGCACCATTTACCAAAGAGGTTCTCCTCTCCCCAGAGGTTGTTGTTGGAGGCTTTGTCAAAGATGAGTTGGTTGAGGAATTGAGGCTTTGCTTTCAAAATCTCTATCCTGTTCCATTGGTCTATATGCCTGTTCTTGTACCAATACCAGGTTGTTTTGATTACTGTAGTCTTATAGTAGAGTTTAAAGTCTGGAAGTGTGATACCTCCTGCTTTGTTTCTTTTGCTAAGGATTATTTTGGCTACTGGTGGTCATTTATGTTAACATATGAATTTCTGTATTGTCATTTCCAGGTCCTAGGAGAATGATGTTGGTAACTTAATGGGTATTGCATTGAATCTGTATATTGCCTTTGGTAGGATGGACATTTTAACAGTTTCGATTCTTCCTATCCATGAGCATGGAATATTTTTCCACTTGTGTGTTTCTTTTTGAATTTCTTTGAGCAATGTTTTGTAGTTCTCTTGTAAAGGTCTTTCACTTCTCTGGTTAGGAAGATGCTGAGGTATTTCTTTTCTTTTCTTTTTGTGGCCATTGTGAATGGGATTGTGCTTTCAATTTGGGTCTCTGCCTGCTTGTTGTTGGTGTATAGGAATGCAACTATCTTTTGCACATTTATTTTGTACCCTGAGACTTTGTCAAAGTCCTTTATCAGTGCAAGCAGGTTTTTGACACATTCTCTTGAATTTTCAAGGTATAGGATCATATCATCAGCAAAGAGGGATAACTTGACTTCCTCTTTTCCTGTTTGGGTACCCGTGATTTCCTTCTCTTGTCTAGGACTTCCAACACAATGTTGAACAAGAGGGGTGAGAATGGGCACCTTGTCTTGTTCCAGTTTTCAGAGGAAATGTTTCCAGTCTCTGTCATTTAGCAATATGTTAGCTGTGGGTTAATCGTAGATGGCACTTACTATTTTGAGATATGTTCCTTCTATACCTAGGTATTTGAGGGTTTTTATCAAGAAGAGATGCTGGGTTTTAAATAAGCTTTTTCTGCATCTAATGATATAATCATGTGGTTCTAGTTTTTACATCTGTTGATTTTAAAATTACATTTATGGTCTTGCAAATGTTGAACTAGCCCTGTATCCTGGGGATGAAGCCTACTTGGTCATGGTGGATGATTTTTGAAATGTGTTGTTGAATTCAGTTTGCTAGGATCTTGTTGAGAATTTTTGCATCTATTTTCATAAGGGATATTGGCCTGTAGTTCTCTTTTATTGTTGAATCTTTACCTGGTTTGGGTATCAGTGTGATGTTAGCTTCATAAAATGATTTGGGGGGAATTCCATCTTCCTCAATTGCCTGGAATACTTTCAGTGGGATTGGTATCAGCTCCTCCTTGTACGTTTTGTAGAATTCTGCTGGAAAGCCATCTGGTCCAGGGCCTTTTTTCCTTGTAGGTGGCTTTCATATGAAAGAGTCAATTTCCTGGGTTGTAATTGGTCTATTTATTGTCTGAATGTCTTCTTGTTTCACACTGGGGAGGTTGTGTGATGTCAGACAGTTCCCCATTTCATTGAGGTTATCGAGTTTGTTTCCATATAGGTGTACATAATAATCTCTGATAATCTTTTGTATCTCTTTGGGATCAGTTGTGTTTTGATCTTTTGTATTTCTGATTGTGTTTATTTGGGCTTTTTCTTGGTCATTCTGGCTAGGGGGTCCATCAATCTTGTTAATTCTTTCAATGAACCACTTTTTTGTTTTGTTGATGTTTTCTCTGATATTTTTGCCTTCTGTGTCCCATATTTGGGCTTTTATTTTGGTGATTTGGATTCTTCTGCCAAAGTTGGGGTTTTGGTGGTCTTCTCTTTCTAGCTCCCTTAGGTAACTTGTTAGTTTCTTCACTTGTCCTCTTTCCATTTTCTGATGTGTGCTCGTAGAGATATAAATTCCCCTCTTAGAAATGATTTCATGGCATTCTAGAGGTTGGGGTATGATGTTTCTTCACTTTCATTTGTTTCCAGGAATCTTTTAATTTCTGCTTTGATTTAATTGTTGACCCAGTAGTTGTTCAGCATCATGCTCTTTAGTGTTCATGTCTTTGTGGGCTTTGGGGAAATGTTGATGGCATTGATATTTATTTTGATTTGATACTGTGGTCTGAGAATGTGCATGACAAGATTTCAACCTTATGGAATTGGTTTATGTTTGATTTATGGCCAAGGATGTGATTGACCTTATTGGAGTACATTCCATGTGGTGATGAGTAGAATCTGTGGTTGTTGGGTGGAATAATCTGTAGGTATCTATTAAGTCCATTTTTTTTAGTGTCAAGTTTAGTTTCTGGATCTCCTTGTTGATTTTTTGCCTCGATGATCTTTCTAGGGCTGTTAGTGGGGTATTCAAGTCCCCTACTATAACAGTGTTAGAGTCAATATCTTTTTTTAGTTTACTTAGTAGTTACGTTACAAATGCTGGTGCTCCTGTGTTGGGTGCGTATATGTTTAGGATAGATATTTCTTGGTGATGGATTGAACCTTTTATCATTATGTAATGTCCTTTTGCATCTTTTTAAATTTTTGATAGCTTAAAGGTTGTTTTTGTCTGATATTAAGATCACAACTCCTGCTTCTTTTGCAATCCATTTGCCTGGAAACTCGTTTTCCATCCTTTAACTTTGAGTCTGTGTGCGTCCCATGTAGTGAGATGAGTCTTCTGGATGCAGCAAATAATTGAGTCATGGTTTCTTATCCAGTTTGCCATTCTGTGTCTTTTCAGTGGTGCATTTAGACCATTCACATTTAGGCTGATTATTGAAATGTGATTGTTTATCGCTGTCATGAGGTTCTTATTACATTTTTTCTTTGCTTGTTTTCTTTGGGGTTGTTGTGTATGTTGTCAGATTTCTTGTTGCGCTGTATTCTCTGTTGATTCTGTGCTCTGCTGTTCTCTTGGGAAGTGTGTGGTCATTCATTTTTTTTTTCTTTCTTCTGTGCTTAATACCTTTTTAAGTGTCTCCTGTAGAGCTGGTCTGGAAGCTGCATAATCTCTTAGGGATTAGATGTCTGGGAAGGATTTTAATTCTCCATCACTGATGAAACTGAGCTTGGCTGGATAGGAAATTCTTGGTTGAAATTGTTTGTCTTTGAGGACTTTAAATATAGGGCTCCAGTCTCTTCTTGCTTGTAGTATTTCTCCCGATAGGTGTGCTGCTATTCTGATTGGTTTTCCCTGGTAGGTAGTCTGACCTTTCTCTCTTGCTGCCTTTAGGATTTTTTTCTTTTGTGCCTACTTTGTGTAGGTGAATTATTGTATGTCTTGGGGTTGGTCTTCTCATATGATGTCTTGTTGGGGTTCTCTGTATCTCCAGTGCTTGGCTGGTCACAGTTAAGATCAGGAAAGTTTTCTTGGATTATCTCCTGGAATACTTCTCCAAGTTGTTCTCCATTTCCCTTTCTTCTTCTGTGATACCAATCAGGCATAGGTGTGGCCTCTTGATATAATCACACATCTCTTGTAGGTTTTCTTCTTTCTTCCTTTGCCTTTGTCTTCTTTCTATGTTTTTTACAGATCAGGTTAATTCCATGTTCTGGTCTTCAAGTTCTGAGATTCTTTCTTCAGCTAGATTAATTCTGCTTTCCATGTTTGTCGTCTTGTTATTTATTTCCTGGATAAAATTTTTTATTGCCAAAATCTCTGTTACAAGTTCTTTCAGTGAGCATCTTGTCTTTCTTGAGTTTTATTCACTCTTTCCATCCATTCCCTAATCCCTGTTGTAATCTGGGGACAGTCGTTGGTGACTTCCATTGTTTGGGCACCAAGGTCTGATTTTTCAGGAGACAAAAGTCTTTGATACAATTGAAATTGCCTGAGGTCCTCCTTTAGTTTTTCCTCATTTGTGACAGATCTCTTGTTTTTCTCTTTAGTTCTGTTATTCAGTGTCAGTAGGAGAGGCTTTCCCTTCTGGTGCTTGCTTAGTCCTCTATTCTTCCCTGATCCAGGCTCTGGATTTGTTCTATTTTGAAATAGAATAGTGAATGAGAAACTTTGCTGCTTCTTATAGTTTTCAAAATTTGAATAAAGTAGTGGATGGGGGCTAGGATCCAGAAATGACTTGCAAATTATAATGTTCACTTATTGTGGTATGCATTCCCTGAGACCCACTCCCCACCACCACTCTATATGACACTGCAAAGCAGAACCCAATAAAAATACAACACACACACACAGACATACACACACACACACCCAAAAACAAACTGTAATAACAATAAAGACAAACCACAAAAACAAAAACAAGAAAACTAAACACACACACACGCCTAGCACAAAGTGAATAGAGAAGAAAAACAGAAAGACCAGAGGGGAAAAAAGAAAAGAAAAAAGGAATTCAGGTTGAACTCTCTCACATATATTGACACACACCTTAAACTATATGAAAATTTAAAAACCCAGAAGAACAAAAGAGCAAAAACAAACCAACAACAATAACAAAATTGAAAGATGAACACTCAATCATTCACATACACACTTAAATGGAAAATGACAAATAAAAGAAGAAACAGAAAAAAAAAGAAAAAAATTTGGGGGGCATGCAGATCAAACCCTCACATACACTTTCATGCACAAAGAAAAATAATTTCAAAAATAATAAACTAACAGAGTCAAAAAATTTTTTAAATTTTTTTAAAAATTGAAAATTAAAAAAAAAAAACAGGGGAGGAGTTAGAATTGGCACTTGAGGGAAACTGCTAGGGAAGGGAGGGGCATACCTTATCAACAAGAGTACCTGCATGATTAACGTTTATATACCTAACCCTGAAGTGTACCCCACATCTCTAGAATACGTAAATAAATAAATTTTCTTAAAAAACCTTCCCTCTTGTGGCAGGCTCTGTAATTGTTCCTCTAATCAGGTCCCTCCTGCAAAGCCACCTCTTTCACGCTCTCCTCAGTATCCGAAGCAGGGAAGGAGGAAGGGCAGTGGAGGTGGGTGGGGCGGCAGGCCTCCCCGCCCACTCTCATATGGTCAGGGAGATCTCCTCCAGTGGGAGGGGCAGGATTGTCTCTTCCCCAGGTATGTACTTGCAGGCGGGTGCCCCAGGCTGGCCTATCCTGGAATGGAGTTCTCCTATTGCGACTGACGTCCAGGCTCTGCCTTGGTTTGTCCCTCTCAGTCAGGGTCCAGCTGTGTGGGTCTGATGTTCAGAGGATTGCTGGGAAGGAGGGGGTTTGGGTCAGTCCCGGACTCACCACTGATCTCTTGGGAGTTCTTCCTCGTCCTTTCTGGCTACACCCTTTGTCCCGTGATTGGATCAGGGTAGGGGGTGGGGCGCCTGGAACGCAGCACTCATCATGTCCCTCCCAAGTTTGTGCTTTCAGGATATTCCCTTTGGGTCACAATCAATCCCTGAGTAGCTGATCCGCCAGTCATAGACATCAGGTCTGTTACTCAATGGTGAGCGAGTGGGAGCACGTTCCTGCCCAGTCTTCAAGATGATGGTGGGGGTGCCTCTCTTATCCTCTTTCGCGAGACTTTGCCTCTGGACTCCCTCCGAAGCCCCTGCTGCCAATGTCCTGCCAGGCACTGAAGTGGTGAGGCAAAGCCAGAAGCCGGCAGTTTGTCTCCTGTTGCAATGGTGAGGAAGAGTCTGGGGCGATGGTTTCTCCCAGCTGCTTTTTTGCAGAAAAACTTCTGTCCGTTTAAAAAAAACAATGGCGCTCAACTTCTGTGATCTGGGAAGAACCAGGGTCGAAGCAGAGAAGCTGCAACACCAGCTGCTGCATCTGGGGCCTGACCACTTGCTCACAAGCCCCTACTTAGATAGTCTCTGCCAGCAGCATTTTCTTCCCAGGGAGGGTTTGTTGATTTAAAAAAGAAAAGAAAGAAAGAAATAGAAAATGACCCTGGGTTTCTGTGTCCCGGGAATCGCTCTGGTCCAAGCTCAGCAGCTGTAGCACCAGCCACTGCCCCAGGAGAGCCCTGGCCACTAGCTCCCTAGTCCTCACTTATTCAGCCACTCACATGCCCATTTGCTCACCAGCACATACACAAAATTTTCCAAACACTACTCACTCACACTGGGACCCGCCTAGTCCTGCTGGTTTGACTGCCATCTTCCCACGCCCCTCCCCATGCTCACATGTTTTAAGTTCACATAAAAGTAAGTACAGCTGGGCCCATGCCTGTCTTGTGCCTGAAATCCCAGCTACTTGGGAGGCCACGGCAGGAAGATTGTATGAGGCCAGGAGTTCGAGGCCAACCTGGGCAACACAGTGAGATCCCCATCTCTAAAAACAGAGAAGTTCTTTTTAAAAAGTGAATATATGCAAAACTCTGGTGAAGATGTCCTAAATGCAGGGGAAGCATAAAATGACTTGGAAGTTAACATCAGTAGGTTTGAATTCGACCTCTAGTGTCCACAACCCTTGTCATGAACCCTAAGCAAGTCACCTCACCATCCTGGTATTGAGTTTCTTCACCTAAAAAAAATGGAGAACTGGAGGAATCATGTGGCAAGGTAACTGAAACTCTTCTGTTAACCAATGTGGGCCAAATGCTAGCCTATCAGAATTGAATGCAGCCCTTGTTCCAGTGGAGCTAGGAATTCCATGTGAGACCCACCTTCATCAGGGTGTTCTGAAAAGGCAGCTTCTGGTCGCAGGCCATCTGGGCTCTGTGGGCGTCCCTTATGGAATAAAACTTGACTGTGGCATAGAAACGGGCCACCACAGCATTTGGGAACACCCGGACTGAATACAGGCCAAACTGTGAGAAGACTGCAACAGAGAATGCTGCGGGGGTTCCATGGCGAGTTAGTGCACAGACCCCCCCATCCAGAAAATGTCCACCTCCACCTGGTCCCCAAGCCCTACCTATCCCCAAGCCCCTCCCCACGGAACCCCTCCTCCTCACCCTCCCACTATGCGCTAACCCCTGTTCCTGCTTTGGTGTGTATCTCCTTTGAATTTTTTCCCTGAGGTAATATTTTTACTCCTCGCCCAGTGATTTGTACTTTCTTCCTGTGC
This sequence comes from Carlito syrichta, assembly GCF_000164805.1. Classification (NCBI taxonomy): domain Eukaryota; kingdom Metazoa; phylum Chordata; class Mammalia; order Primates; family Tarsiidae; genus Carlito; species Carlito syrichta. The sequence continues at coordinate 292,052 of NW_007246679.1, read as the reverse complement.
CATGTATCTAAGAGATCTTTTCCATGTCAGCACACCAGTCTAATAGCTAGCTGCCTTCCAATGCCTGCAGTGTTTCAACAGAGGGTACTGAGCCAAACTTGGATGTTAGCCAGAAAAGGGGTTCTTTCTCTTATTTGCTGATAATGATAAACTTTTGCCCATTTTCTTGTTGAATTATCTTTTTTGTATTGATTTGTAAAATAAGATGGTTTGGACACTGATCTTGGAAAAAAAAATACTTGCATTCAAAGTAATGAACTGGTGTTATGTGGACAGACAGGAACTGAAACATTGGTGGAGAGACATCCTCATTGTGAGTGTGGTCTGGCGTTATTTCTTGACTAATTGTGGAAACTGGGCAGCTGAAGCTCTGGCAATCACAAAGTGGGTATTACTTTCTGGATTTTAATATCCCCCACAAGGTGGCCGTGATTCTTTTACTTATTCTGTTTCATGAGTTCTTTTCCTACTTATTAAAGGATATGAACTGTGTTTCTTCACATAAATTTCTGAGGAAATGTTATTTCTTACATTGATGAAAATACCTATTGTAATACTTTAAGAAAGGGATTGGCGATAGTGGGAAATGGCTAGGGGAGGGCAGGGATGGAATTGGCAGTAATGGGAAACTGCCAGGGGAGGGAGGGCACACCTAGCCAGCAAGGGTACAAGCATAATGAACATTTGTATACCTAACCCTGAATTGTACCCCACATATTTACAATAAAAAATTGATAAAAAAAAAAACACATGGAAATCATACAGTTGGGCTGAGAAATTGAGTATATTCTCTGCAAATATGAGTACAAAAATCTAACTGCATTATAAGATCCTTCATGGTCCAGAATTTTGAGGTTAAAACCCCTGAGGAAAGGTGTTTTCTTATTCATATCCCAAATTAACCTCTGTTGATTGTAGTTCTATTGGCAGTCCGTTTCTCAGATTTTCCTTTACACTTGACGACCTTCAGCGTTTTCATAAGTATTGGTCAAGAATTTCATAGGATGTGCCTCTATTGAGAGGTGTTGGTCAAGAATTTCATGAGATGTGGCTCTATCTGCCTGATGTTTTCCTCATGACTAGGATGGTGTTACCAGTCACCGTATCATTATTTATAAATATATAGTGTATGTATAACCTAAATGACTTACAATTTTGATGTTTTTGTTGTTTTCTGTTGATGTTAACTTTGACCACCTAGTTGAAGTCATGCTCGTCAGGCTTTCCACTATAAAGTTCTTCTTTTTCACTCCTTTTCCATACTGTACTTTATAGAATAAAGTCACCACACTCAGCTCACACTTAAGGAGAGGGGAGTTATGTTCTACCTCCTTGAGGTTCATGAAATATCTACACAAATTATTTAGAATGCTTCTCCAGGGGAGAATTGTCTTTTCTCTTCTCCTTTATTTATTTATTTATGTATATCAGTATAGACTCATGTTATATTTCCTGAGGACATTTTTTCTAGGTTTTCTGGTTATATACTTAATTTTTATGTCTATAATAAAATTATTTAAGGCTATACTATAATTCCTATTATATACACATATACATACATATACACATGCATATATTATGGAGTATAAATTATTTGTTGTATAAATACACATATAATACATATATAAGAATATGTATCATACATATTTTTACACTTTTCTGATTTATGTAATTTTGCTTTTCACAAGTGATTTAGGATGACTTGCAGAAAAAAATATACACATTACAATAGGTTAGGGGAGTGGGGGATAATACCGGCAATGAAAAATAAGGGTTTGCAAATAAGATAAAACCAGGGAAAAGAACAGTTTAAGAAATGCCTAAGATCCTGCACAGTTTTGGGTGTGGACCTCAAATTTGGCTGTAAAGCTTCCTAGTAGTCAAAACAGAGGGAACCTCAAGATAGTATGCAGTTTTCTGAAGGTTAAATAAGTGACCCTGTTTTCATTTTTTAGAATAATCTGAAATTTCCTTCCCTCCTTTATTAGCAGCTATTTAAACCTCACATGTCTAAGATACTATTTTTATAAGCTCTTTTTATTCTATTACATAGGACCTTTGAATATTATGCTGTCGATAATCCTAGGCTTTATCACTAATAAAATACTCAATTTTTGTAAATTGACATTTTATAAGGTGTTTTAGGAAATAAACCTGACCACAGGTAAAATTCCTCAGATGAAAATGTCAGTATGTTGTAGCCCATTGGGCATCAATCAATATCTTGTTGAAATTACCATGGTTTGACATCTGGCTTATAGGCTTTGAGCCTGATTTTGTTGATATGCTAAGAATAGGTCATTTAACTTAATTCAAGAGATTGGTATTTAACACCAAGTTTCTAATTAGTTTATGTACTGTGAGGAGTATATCAGAAAATCAATATTTGAGTTCTTGCTCCTGGCATATTCCCTTCCTCTGATCCAACTACTTGACTTGCCAAATAGTCAAATTTCTGCACATTTATTCTTACCTTAAGCAGAAAGACTTATGTAGATCCAACATAATCAGAAAGTTAAGGCCCCACAAGGAACCAGAAGGAACATCTGACAAATCAAAATTCAACAGTATTTGAATCTATTTCAGAGTGATGTATGCATATCTATCTCCTTATTGGGCCTGCCTGGCCCGGCCGAGGGAGCCTTTCTTTTCTAGACAGCATGCAATGGTTTGAATGCCTGTATCCCTTCAAAATTCATGTTAAACTTTAATTCCCAATGGAACAGTATTAAGAGGTGGGGCCTCTTAATTGATTAGGATGTGATCAGGCCATAAGGCGCTCTGTCCTCTTGGATGATGAGAGCTTCAGGGAGTGACTTTGTCCCTTCAGATCTCCTACCATGTGAGGATAGAGTGTTTGTTCCTTTTGCCAAGTGAGGACACAGCAAGAGGTGCCATGTTTGAAGCAGAGAGCCCTCACCAGAGACCACAGCTGCTAGTGCCTTGACCTTGGGCTTCCCAACCCCTAGAACAGTAAGAAATATCCGTTGTATAGAGTCTAAGGTATTTTGTTATAGCAGCAGGAACACATGAGGCACAGGGCCTTGAATGAGTAGCATTTGATGCTGTGAACCTTTTTCAAGATTCCATGGATAACCTAACCCTTTTATAATTGGCACAGACCTTCTTTAATTATTTGCAGATATTTTTCTACTTCTGTTTTCTATTTTGTTGCTAATTCCTGTTCCTTTGTAGATTTGACTCTCTCTCTCTGATCAGTTTTAGAATCTTTGTCTTTGGTATCCTGCAGTTTCACTACAATGTATTTAGGTGTGGATTCCTTTTTATTGGTCATACTTGAAATGTGTTGCAATTTTTCTATTTGTGGATTCACATCTTTCATCAGTTCTGGAAAATTTTTCAGGTATTATGGCTTTGGCTATTTTTGTGTATCCATTCTCTATAGTTCTACTTCCTGACACTTTAATTTTATATATCTTCTCATTCTATTCTTCAATCAATACAAAAATTTTTCATCTTTATCTCATTGTGCTGTATCCTGATTTTCTATTTTATGTTCCAAGTCACTAATTCTTTAGCTGTACCTAATCTGTTTAAATACCAGTTTTAGTTTCAATTACATTTTTTTTTACTTTTAAAAATTATATTTGGTTGATTTTAATCCAAGGACAGTTCAATTTGTTTAAGTCATTCTATAGCTGAAACATTATTCCCATATCTATGGTCTGAGCCACTGAGTTGAATTTATAACTCTTCAAAAGCATTGTTATCTACCTCATTATCAAATTCTTGGAAGAAAACCTGACATGTAACAGTATGTTCTCTTTGTAAATATGTTCATTCTTCCTGCTTTGTTAAAGTCCTCTGTGATCTTTCTTGCTTGTTAATATGATCTATAAGGCCATATTATGAGAATCAATAGTTTTAATTGTCCTTTAATTTTTAATTTTCATTTTGCATTTTTATGCTATTTGATACACTGTTTCATTGTGCCCCTTATGAATATTAAATTGTATTGATCTTAATGTTTTTGGTTTGCTTGCTTAAATTATTAGTCCAGTATTAATATTGCTACTCCTGATTTCTGGAGAGACAGTGCAGTGTAGTTGACATGCCTCAATCAGACTTAAATCCAAATTCAAATCATGATTCCATAGTTTATTTACTTTTTGTTTCTTGAGTTGGGGGTCTTACTCTGTAGCCCAGGCAGGAGTGCAGTAGCACGACTGCAGCTCACTACAGTCTTGACTTCCTTGGGTTTGGGCAACTCTTTCACCTCAGCAAGGCACACGCCACCACACTCGGCTAATTTTTTGATATTTTGTGGAGACAAGGTCTCGTTATGTTGCCCAGCTTAGTCTCATACTTCTGAACTCAAGTGATCCTTTCTCCTCAGTCTCCCAAAGTGCTGAGATTACAGATGTGAGCCACCACACCCAGCTTTATTTACTATTTTTATTAACCCTTCTGAGCTGCAGTTTTCTCATCTACAGACTAATTATACCTGCCTCACATGATTATAGAACTGTCACATTTAATAAACTATTAATATGAAAATTGCCTGGCATATGGTAGACATCCAATTGATCAGTTACTTTTGTCTCCCCAATACATCTGTGCCTTTTTCTTTCAGTATATGGTTTTATCAGGCATATTTTTTGTAAATAGCATATCATTAGTTTTGCAGTTTGAGTCTACACTTTTAAGATAAAATATAAACTACTTTCACTTATTGTAATATTGATAGTTAACTCTGTCTTCATTTAATCAGTTTTGTTCCTTTTCCATCTTTTCCTGTACAGACTAAATTTCTTTGCATGTCTTTTGCATTGATATGAATAGTCTTAACTAAATCCATCAGTGATTATTATAATCATCCTTTAAACTTTGTTTTATGTGATTATCAGAATAACAAACTAATATCTCCCTTTATGGACTATAAATTACTTAATACTTTTTCTTCACTACTTCATATTCCCCAAATTTGGAGCTATAATTTAATTCATTAATTTTGTTTGTTTTACACTATATCTTAGACTTACAGTATTAATTTACTTCTACATATTAAAATGGTTTCAATGTGTGAGAGAGAAGCAGGTTCTGACAGCTAAGAGCTGGCCTGGCGTTCTCACCACAGCTAGGCTGTGGTGTTCTCATGCTGATCATTAACAATTCCCACATCTAACAAGGTCACTGTGAATCTGATGAAGTGAGATACTGTAGTCATGCCTGAGCACATGAAAAAAAGTCACTGTACCAGCCGTAACGACAACTAACCAACCCCTCTGTGTGGCTAGCATGTGTGTGATCGTACCAGCCGTAACAATGACTAACCAACCCCTCTGTGTGACTGCGGCCTCATCAAATCCACTACATAAAAATTAAGATATTCAACTGAAAAATCACTCCCATTTTCTGATAGCACCCAATCCAGAAGAAACCCTCACTTGAAACTTTCTTAAAGCTACCTACACATACCCAAATTCAATAACAAGGCCCTCCTTACACCTTTTTACTGAGAAGTATCTACAGACCCAATGGTGTGCAGTCTCTCTTATTGCAGCAAGCATCAATAAATCTAATTTTGACAACAGCTGTGCCCTGGTGATATTTGACTGATGACATCAACAAACGATGAGCACCCACAAATGCTTACTGTACAATTTTCTATCATCTCCCCAATCCTAAGTTTAAAGTTTTGAATTATCTCTTTACAACCCCACCCCGACTCCCACCCGCTGGACTGTCCGTCCTATAAAGACCTGAGTCCTAGAGCTTCCTCCTGAGCCTGAAATATGGCAGGCTCACAATTAGTTGAGGAAGGAATGGATGTTTTTCTATTCATATATTTCTGTTGACGTTTTACAGGAAAATTGGAAGTGTGTATTGGGCCTACTTGTTTTGATTTTTTTTTTTATCTTCAGTTTATTTTATTTTTTAAATATTAAACGTGGGGTACAAGTCAGGGTTAGGTATACAAATGATTATTGTACAGGTAAAGCTTGGACCTCCCTTTGGTCCCCACATCACTTGATTTGAGATCAGGTACCCATATATATATTTTTTTAATCAATATTTTTTATTATGATTTTGTGGGGTACAGTTAAGGGTTAGGTGTACAATTACGTTTCATTCAGGCACCCTTGTTTTGATTTTTTTTAAAAAACTGTATAATCTTGACTAATTTCTATACATTAAGATCTGTAATTTTGTTATTTTTACATCAATACAAAACACTGTATATTTCTATTGAGAAATTCTGATTAAATATAAAATGGAAAGATCTTAGCTAAGGTTCACAACTATGTAAAAAAGCAAATATGCATTGGAGAGACAGAAAAAATATATTAGAACATTGGCAGCAGTTATTTTCAGAGAACTATGGGCGAATTTTACTCCTCTCTCTATTTTTGTTATTGTCCAAATTTTCTAAAGTAAATAGGATTGCATTTTAACAATGGTTAAAATTATTGGCTTGCATACTCATGGGAGGAAAAAGTCTATGTCTAGAAATTAATCTCTAAACCATTTTTCACAACACAGAGCGGTTCAAATGTTTTTATAATTGTGTGAAATAACATCAACAGATCAAGACAGGGCTCTGTAATGTTTTCAAGCCATGTTATCCTAGAGGTTAATTGCCCAGTAGAACTTCAGAAAGAGTCAAGGTCAGAAGACAAAGCCACTGGGTGAAGAAACAATGAAATCAAACACACACACAAGTCAAGGCAAGAATTACCAGAAGCAAAATGAAACAAAATGGATGTACTATAAAACATGGATGAAAGTATCAGGGAAAGGATATCACACCACAACCAAGTGTGGGCATGGCTGCTGGACCTGTCACTTAAGTAACCCCAGTCCTCCACTGTCAACACTTTTCTCTCACACTCAGTCCTCTTAATAGTATCCCCACTCCCTTCAACAACAATCAGTTGTAAATATAATGCAAATAAAAAGAATACGCTTTATCACAATTTAAGAAGGAAGAAATGAATAAACTCATTCATTTCTAGTACAGTTTATGCTAAAAATCTTAATTCTAACAAGGCTTTATATAATATGCAGAGTAAATGGCTTCTTGTTTTTGCTCCCTCATTCCAACTTTCTCTTCCTAATAACACCCTGAATTTCCAACTCTTCCTCATCTGGTGGCTATGTCCTTTGGGTGATATTCACTTCATACTCAATAAGGCCATCCCGGGGAAAGAAAAAAACTCAATCATAGCCAATGATGAGATGTTTCTAGAACTCCCAGAAAAGACATGCTCTTTTAGCCTGTCCTTGCCCTGGATGGAGGGTCTGAAGACATAAGTGTGGAATCACTGGATCCAGTCAAGAACCTGGCATTGCAGGAATGTTCCGTGTGGACTCTGAGGGCAAAACCAGGCTGGAGAAGACAGAGCAGAGATGAGTCCTTGCTAACACTGTGAAAGCTGCTTGATCTGTACTCATTCAAAGCTAGAGCTACCTCTTTTTTTCAGTTACGGCAGAAAATTTTCTTGCAGCTTAAGTAGCTTAAAATTAGTTAGGTTTCTGTCACATGTATCTGTTAAACCCTTGATCAATATAATCTGTAAACAAAACACTTTCTTATCTCAGAGCAAGTTTATTCTGAAATGACAACTCCACACATATATTTTAGTAAATAAATATACCGTATGGATCTGTTCACTTGGTCACCATTCACTAAGCAGCATGATTATGACCTGTGTTCTTTGCCATAGGATGCTATTCTAAATGCTTATGTTCATAATGTCAGGTTCAAAAAAAGGGGGAGGGGAGAAAAAAGAGGAAATACTGTGGTATATGATAAGCCATTAATATACAAGTCACATCATTTTTCTAACGAAAAAGTTTAACATAAATAGTGCATCAGGTCAAAGGCCCAGACTCAGCTGAGGAAAAAAATCTACTCTAAAGTTCCTTATACCCAAGAGGCAGCTCAACAGATACTTGTTCAGTAAGTAAACCTTGAGGTTTGTTGCTGAAACTTTGAAGAAAAACATAATCCCAATCATAGGGGACTTACATTCTATAAGATATGCAAGATAAAGATATAGTTGTCATAGATACAATGGTTAAAAATGGATGACACTAAATTTGGTCTGCTGTTTGGATAAAAAAGCAAGAATGCATGTGAAAGAGTCAGGAATCTCTTAGATGAAAAAGATCACACAAAATCCCCAAATCATATTTAGTGATAGTAGTAGAGAATTTTATAAATGTCTAAGGAACAAAACACATTTTGCATTATGCTCAAACTAAGGCATTTTATTAGCTGGCGTTACAACTTAAATAATACCTTGGTTATCAAAGAAACAACTTCCATAAATTCCAAATTAAGCTTTCAAAAGCTTTACTTGTGAGGAGAAACATTCTTATGCTCACCACAAAACACCTTTACTATACCCTTCAGCAAATCTTTTCTTAGAGTTAACTAAAAAAAGTACTCAGGTCAAATATCAACTACCCAAAAAACCCAGTTCAATTACTTTTCCTTATATTGTGTATAGTTTAGTTGAATCAAAAGAGAAAACTGCAAATACGTTATGGTTTGGTTAGAAGTAGAGTTCATTTCATGACGATTTGATATCTTCTAATACTATTTCTGACACTTTCCATTAAGTCTCAGTAAAGTAAATCCATTTACTAACATTTCAGAGGAAAAGCTGGCTTTTTAAATGAAAATTCAATATTAGCCTTCCTCTGCCAGTTGGAAAACTGAAATTTTTGCAGAAGTTATTCTTAATATTTCTTTGCAGCTAAGTACAGCTTTAATTTTCTCTCTCATCTAAAAAAGTATCAACTGCACATTGTTCCTTTGAATAACTGGATTCTTTAAAACAGAGGTTATTTCACTGCATTTGGAAACACTGTAGAAATTCTGACCCATCATTCTTTTATCTGTAAAAAAAAAAAAAAGATATTTAATTAATATTCTTATGAATTAATGTTCTTATAATGAACAAAAAAAGGGAAAATTACAGCAAAATAAATACTATATCTAAAGATAATCTTTTTTTTCCCTACAACTCTCTTCCTGTCCAAATCATGATATTTCTATGATTTACTAGAATCTCTCCAATATTTTTCACAAGAAACTCTACCTTACATTTCGAATGCTCTTTATGTGTTTGAGTTAGAGTCTCTCACTCTGTCACCCAGGTTGGAGTGAAGTGGCATGCTCACGGTCACTGCAGCCTTGACCTGCTAGGTTCAGGTAATCCTTCTGCCTCAGTTTTCCAAGTAGCTAGAACTACAGGCATGCACCACCATGCCTGGATAATTTTTTTTTTTTTTAATTGTAGAGATGATGTCTCGCCAAGTTGCCCAGGCTGGTCTCTAACCTGTGGGCTCAGGCAATCCTCTCACCTCAGTCTCCCAAAATGCTGGGATTACAGGCATGAGCTACCGTGCCCAGCCTAGAATGCTCTTTTATAAAAAATACCTTGAGATATTAAATGTGACATTGATGACAAAGATGATATCAGCTAACATTTATTGAATGCTTTACACATGCTAAGTACTCTGCCAAATGTTTTGTACGAATCACTTCACAACAACTCTAGGAACTAGATTCTGTATCTATTTTTATTGATAAATAAACTGAAGGAGAGATGTATTCATGCTGCTAAAAGCTGGTGGAGCAGGAGCCCAGATGGGCAGTTCAACCCCGTAAATAGTTCTCTTCTCCAGCCTGAACCACCTTCCACATATATTTTATATAAATTATGTACATCAAGTTTCTTGGTGCTTCAGAAACTTCAAAACAAGATTTCACATGATTAGTGTGTAACAAAATTTTGATATAACTTAAAGCTCTATGTTTAAAGGGTATATCCAGTTAAATGAACTAGTTTTATGCAGAAGTAATGAAGACCTTTAAAAATATTCATAAGATTCATATTAATTACAATAGTGTAGAAGAAAATTTAAATTCCTGAAATTTTCTGGTTCATTGCTGACTATTTTCTCCAAAATTCAGTGGCACCTTGTATTATATAATATTTCAGAAACATTACTATGTTAATTGAACTTTTTTGAATAAATCATTTCAAATGCACCGAAAACCAATTTTTTAAAGAAAAAAATTTAATGAGGGCTCTTTTTTTCCTTGAGTTGGAGTCTCACTCTATCACCCAGGTTGGAGTGCAGTGACACAATTACAATTCACCACAGTCTTGATCTCTTGGGCTCAGGCAATCCTTCTGCCTCAGCCTCCCAAGAAACTGGGCCAATTTTTTTTACTTTTTGTAATGAGAAGGTTACCACTCTGTGTTGCCCAGGCTGGTCTTGAACTCTCAAACAGCCCTCCTGTGTTGGCCTCCCAAAGTGCCAGGATTACAGTGGAGTGAGCCACTGTGCTCAGCGTGAGCCATTGAACTTGGCTAACAAGGGCTCTTTTATTAAGCAAAAGTGCTACTTCCAATTCATTTGACTCCTAAAGTCTGTATACTTTCATAATTTGGATTGTATACTTACAAACCTATTTTCAACAGATTTCCTTGAATTTTGAGCAATATCACTGATGAAGATAGATTAGAAGTCTCACTATGAGGAGGTCTAAAACCAAACATTTTCTTCCCATCATTCTTTACATTTTTTATTAAAAATTTTAATTTCTTGTTCTAATACTATAACTGTGTTTTCCTCAAGTCTTAAAATCTCAGCAATCATCTTTAAAAGGTTAACAAAAGAAAAGACATCGTAACCATGGATGGATGGTCACTTAAAAATACCTCAGTGACAACACCAGCAGCTATTGTAGAACCACTGTAGCGCAGCATAAATCTTCCCAGCTCTTTAAAATCTTTGTATAGCTCAAGAGCTATTGGTCTTTGTGTCTGTAGCTCTACCAATGCATTCTGGCCTTTAGTCAAAAACCTATTTTTTTTAAAAAAAGGAACAAATGGATATACAGTAGAGGTGAATAAATATAACAATAACCCGAAAAATAAATATTTCACATTCAATTAGTAAATCAACTTAGTCTTCCAAAACAAAAAAAAAAGAACAGAATTTTTTAAATGAAAATATTCTCTTCCAATCTTCTGGCCTAAAAAATGCAAGGAGTAATTCTAGATTTAAGAACCATTAGGTAGTTCATTATTTTATCAATCTTCGAAATACAAATTTGTCTCTTGAAAAACCACTATAATCTAAAATGCTCAAAGTCTCTCCGGGTCAATGTTTTCGTTCCCTCGAGAAATTGAAAGGCTCAATGATCTAATAAAGAAAATGATACTAAGGCTTAATCCTACAAAAAAGTATTTGCATTTTTAAAAGGGATATAATGCCCTCTGTCTCTCCCAATACACCATAATTTGTGAAATGCGTGTTAGGAAGCCGTCTTTAAGGAGGATGGGCTCCTGATGCTGAGGCTACATCAACTGCAGCTCTCTCCCCCCAAACAGGAACACTGGTTCCAAGCAGGGACTCAAGACAAAATCATATAAGGAGCTTTTTCACAACATGATACTTGTGGGAAATGAACAGGCATGGGACAGGTTGTAAATGGTTTCATACAAATGATGCAAACAAACAAAAATTCCTATGCAAGGGTCCTACACAAACTTACTGAAAGAGGCAGAACCCATATGGGAACACTTTGAAAACATTTTAGTTTGATTGTTATGTACTCCAGAAGGAGAGAGGACAAAAATCATACACTCTGCTCATGAGAGATTCGTTCAGGAACAAACAGACTACACCAATAAAGTTTCCAAAAAATACACCCAAATTTCCAGTTGGTTTCACACAATTTCAGCTGGAAGTCCATTCCTTCAAGGAAACCACTTGATGTATTCATGACTTGTGCCTAATTTAGTTTCTAGAAAATTCAATTCTGTTCTGCATAAAGTATTCAAGAGTCTGCGATGTGCCTGAACTAAAGTGAAGGGGACAGACCAAACAACACTGGAAAAGGCAAAGCTACAAATAAGGTGACAAAAAACTAACATGAAAATATGTTAAGTCCCAGCATAGTCAAGCTAGGACTTTGTGGCAAGAGCAGGGAGGGGAAAACTCAGGATTAAGTATGATGACCCAAATTCGGACTGAAAATTCTCCAAATCCATCATGCGGGTCAAACAACCTGGCTCCTGCATAAAACGATATCATTCATGATGGGGTTAGAATCCTGCTTCTGCTACTTGTGAGCTGTGTCACTTGGCTGGCTGCTTTATAGGACTGCTAAGAATATAAATCATGTGAAAGCATTCATAATAGAGCCTAGAAAACAGTGGTCTTCAAGAATGTTAGTCATACAGTCATTCTTCAGAACATTATGGCAAACCTGAAGCTAAAGACTCTGGCTAAAAATAAAGAAACACATTTAAGAAAAAGGTAAAGTAATCCTTTTCTCCTAAGAGAGAAACAGGCATGGGTTTAAAGCAGTGTGAGATTCTCTCTCCCACTAACCCGCCAACTACCTTGGCCTCTTACGCAGGTGCAGAAGATGAGGAGCACCCAAGGACTGAAAAAAAGGGGATTTTGGGTGGGATTCCCCACAGGGTTGAACTTGAGGAAAACCCCAAAAGCTGAAGCAGCCAAGCCAAACTGTGATTACCCTTTAGGTGAACTGGGGTCAGAAATCTGTATGTTGTAACATTCAGCTCTAGTCCTTTGTATTTTGTTTTTATTTATAGTACCTAGTTTCTCTGGAAGTCCTTCCTTTGAAAAATCTCAACCTTGTCCCAGTAAAGGGGAATTATCCACACTTAGGCCTGGATATTAATGGTAATTAGAGGGGACCAACATGACAGTGATCACCTCAACTTAAGCTTCCTGGTGGACTTAAAAAAAACAAAAACAAAAAAAAAACTTTCTGAGTGGAAAAAACCAGGTGCTACAAGAGTGTAGAGCACTTTCTTCTAAGATCTCATTAAGGAGGTGACAAGAAAGTTAAGAAAAGAACACAGCTGAAACTTGGACCCAGTGGCTAGACATAATTCAAATTCACCTTTTAAATTGTAGCACTGTTTCTGAAATGACATACTTTCGCATCATCAGTATCTAAAACTTGATAGTACATATTTATATATAAATTTGTATTTAAATTTATTTACAATTTATATCGGCTACCACCATACACAACAAGTATATCCAACCTTCACACATAAACTGAAACTTAAGTATTCTTTTCTTAATGTTTGTTTTAATCTAGTCCTTGAAATAAATAATTTCTGGAACAAGTAAAAATAAACTTCACTTAACACAAAGAGAAATACTATATATTTCTATATACAGATGAACTTAATCTGTAAGGAATTTGCTTAAATTGCCTGTGCTTATGATGACTGCATTAAAATACTTACTTAGGTTTTTTCTTTGTGACTTCACCCGTGCTTTTGCTTAAGACACTAACCAATCGTTTAATAACAGCAGGTTCACTGACAGTCTGGTAGTGTAACAGCACCTAAAACAAAAAATTGCCACACTAAAAACTGCTGACCATAGCATCTCTGGCCTTTTCTTTGAACATCTGATCTCACTATCTTCAATTCAGTATGACTGCTTGGAGTCTTTCAGAATCTGCAGTTGCTTCCTCTAAGTCCCACCACTCCAATCAGGTGGATACTTAACTTACTAAGGAGAAAAGGTCAAGAGAGACGGTCCAAATTTCTACCTCACCACTTACTGTGTAAATTTTAGTTTACTGTGTAACCTTCCTGTCAGTTTTTTCCCTTGTAAAGATGGAGGACAGCAGCATCTTAGAGTTGCTGTAAAGATTAAGAGAATTCATCATTTAGTACAACTGTTGTTACTATTTCCATTATTGTAAGTAGGGAAAGAACCTTGGATTGGTCCCAACTCTTTCACTTTAATCTGCCTGTACCTCAATTTCCTCAGGCATGAAATAAGTAGATTTTACAGGGTTGTGATGAAAATTCAATAGGATCAGACACAGTGCCTAGCATAGTAGGTGTCCAAAAAATATTATTTCATCATAAAAATGAAGGGAAAAGGGATAATGTCATATTTAGCAGTAGTTAATGCATTCATTATTGGATGAGAATAAAATATTATAAAGAGAAAGCTTAAATGAAAAAGAAAATAACGTTTTTAAGCTCCAGTGGCTGCACTGTGAGATATGATTCATATGTACCATTTAATCTAATTTATATGATAATTCAGATAGGATCTAAAGTCAGACAGACCTGGGTTCAAATTACCTTCTTGTCATGGGAACGTTGGAGCAGCAAGTTCTCTAACAATATCCCCCATATCCCCAGTCTTGTGTTCCTTATCACTAAAATAAGGAAACTCAGTTTTGTTTTTTTAAGTGGTGCTTGGCACATGGTAAATACTCAGTTAATCGATGGCCTTGTATATTAGCTATTATTGTCCATGTTTTATATGTAAGAAAAATCAATGTCAAAAGGGTTAAATAATTTAATGTAGCCATGGTGCTATGTGTCAGAGCTGAATTTTAAGCTTAGGTCAGTGGGAGCTATAAATCCCAGGCCCTTCCCACTTCCACTTACTAAGAGACCTATAGAAATACATAAATGGAAACTTCCACTTTGTAAAAGCAGCAGCTAAGGTTTAGCTAGATCCTAATCCAAACCGGAACAAAATTAGACTGACTATCCTCATTCAGATAACAAGCATTAAGTGTCTATATATATAGGTCTATAGTTTGAGAATAATGGAAAGATGACATTCCCAGGAAGTGGCAGAGCTAACAGAGTTTAATTGGTTTGTAAGTACCATTTTACGCTGTTTGATTGTAGAAACACTGACAGTTCTCTGAAATTTTCTGGCTAAGTTTGCACATTCAGAAAACAGAAATGCGAGTGACTGTGGCTGCAAAATCCTAGACTGTGGGAACTTTCTAAACCAAGTCACTCAATTTTTTAAAAAGGCACAAAACTGAACCATCATTAACTTCAAAAAAAGGTTTACTTTTTCAATGGCACTTGATGATTCAACTGGAAAGATTCCAAAAGAATCAACAACTGAACCTTAGGATGGGGAGGGGAACCTGTTACAATGCTTGGTAAAGTGGTGTGAAACACTTCTGTGGGTTTGGTGGATTCGGGTCTTAAGTAGCACCGATATAAATAATATAAATGTAAGTCTAGGTATCTAAGGGACATCGCTTTTGTAACAATTTAGGTAAACAAGAAGGATTTGTTTCACTCAGCTTGGGTGTGACTAAGGAACTGGAACCCATCTCCATGGTTTGCTACATTTGAAAGAACACAAACTAATCAAGTCCCTTTTACCCTTTGTGAGCTATGTGTGGATGCCAGGATGAAATCAGGGTAGATGAAGAATGGGTTGTGGTATTATGAGATTGTGTTTTTCGATCTCCTCAGCATCTTACAAAAGGTAGATCAAACAAAATGCTTACTGAACACATGTTAAAAAAACTACAAGCAAATAATAGGGAAGCGATTATATACTAGTGTAACATTTTAATTCACATTATATATAACCAAAGTCATCTATAATTCGAGACAATCTGCAGTATAATATAATAGGGGAAAAAAGTACGGGATTTCAGGGTGAAAGAGATAAATAATGGGTCTTGGCTTAACCCATTACTATTTGCATAGTTATAATTTCAGAGTCTCCAATTCCTCATCTTTAAGTGGGAACAATGTTAATACAGGTCTTCAATCACTTCTCTGCAATTCCAAAATCTCAAAAGATGGAAAATTAAAGTGTTTTTCTCAGACTGCTATAAACCCATGTAAGTATCAAAATCAGACTTTAAGTGAGACAATTTATAGTCCTTATTTATCTCACTTAGTATTTATAAGTTTTGGTGCAGAAACATTAATGTCTGTCTACAAGGTATTATTTATATGAGAATTCAGATAGGCTCTAAAGTCAGACAGACCTGCATTCAAATCACCTTTTAGTCATGGGAACATTGGGGCAAGTTCTTTAACAATCCTTTACCCCCCAAATCCCTAGCCTCATGTTACTTATCACTCAAATGAGGAAACTGTTAGGATTTATGTAACATGCATGCATCCACTTACCTTTCTAAAATTCCAACATTTCTGAATTCTGAAACACACTGACCTAACGGGTTTCAGGTAAAGATTGGAACTCGTGTACTTCATGTAGGGTTATGAGGACCAGATTATCTAGTGTTTATAATAACTATAATGGGCTACATATAGGTGGCAGAATAAGTTATTATTTTCCTTAAACCTCTAGGTAACCTATATACTCAGTGATTTATCACAGAAACAAAGAACTGAACATCACATGAACTCACTCATAAGTGGGTCCTGAACATTTATCACAATACTACAAGAAAGGGATCGACAGTAGCAGGTCACTGTGTAGGGACAGAGTGGGGGGCATGACATCACTAAGGGTACTTGATCGTAAACCAGGGGAAGTAAAGACCAGTTGGAGGCCCAAACTTCACTTGCACCCAGCCTACTCATGTACCTAAATCTTGGCTTGTACCCCACATCTTTACAATAAAATAAAATAAAATAAAATATCAAGAAATATATGGTCAATTGACTTTCAATAAGGGTACCAAGACCATTCAATAAACATAGGACAGTCGTCTTAACAAATGATGGGAAAACTGGATATCTACATACAAAAGAACAAAGATGAAACTGTCTTATATCATATACAAAAATTAACTCAGAATGGATCAAAAACCTAAACATAAAAACAAAAACTATAAAGTTCATAGAAGAAAACATAGGCCAAAAGCTTCATGATAATGGATTTTTAATGATTTCTTGGATACTACAACAAAAGCAAAAATAAACTGAACTTCATCAAAACTTAAAACTCTTGTGCAGCACAGAACACTATCAAGAAGGTGAAGGCAACCCAAAGAATAGGAGAAAATCTTTGCAAATCATATATCTGATAAGGAATTAATACTCAGAATATACAAAGAACTCCTATTACTCAACAATAAAGAAACAACCTAACTAAAAAATGGGCAAAGGAATTGAAAAGTTTCCAAAGAAGATATACAATGGTCAATAAGCACATGGAAAGACGTTCAACATCATCAGTCATTAGAGAAATGCAAATCAAACCACCATGAGATACCACTTTGCACCCACTAGTTTGCTTATTATTTAAAAAAAAAAAATCAATCCAACTCCTCCCCCGAAAATTTATTATCTAACAAGTGTAGATGAGGAAGTAGAAAAAACGGATTCCTTGTGCACTGCTGGTAGGAATATAAAAGGGTACAGCCCCCGTGGAAAACAGTTTAGCAGTTTCTCAAAAAGTTAAACAGAATTACCATTTGATCCAGCAATTCCACTCCTAGGCATACATCCAAAAGAAGTGAAAGCAGGGACTCAAACAGATATCTGTACAGTCATGTTCACAGAAGTAATCCATAATAGCCAAAAGCTGGAAACAACCCAAATGTCCATCAACAAATGAATGGATCAACAAAAAGCAGGATATACATACGATGGAATGTTACTCCGTTTTTAAAAAGGGTATGTGTATGTGTGTGTATAATATGTAACATTAAAGAATTAGTCCCTAAATAGTGAAATTTTAGTTGCTTGGGAAGTATTTTCTTGGTTAAAAAAATTTTTTTGAAGTTTTTCTCCTTTGACAAAATATTACCGTTTTTTCCTAAATAAATTTCAACCGCATCTGTGCGAATCAACGTATGTGGGTAGAATCTCATAAAGCAACACTGAAAAACTTTCAGTTCATGCATATTTTTAAGAAACTATAGTAGACAGGAAGACAGTATTACTATTCAGTTACTACTGACCTCTTGACCTCTGCCTCTCCATTAGCAAATATTATTACATGGCATGAGTAAAAACATGCAGCAGCCAACCCCTCCACCTTCTCCCATAGGACATACTGCTTTCTATGAGTGAGTTCTAGTCACTCAAAACAATTACCTTGTAGTTACTTGCCAATGAATACATGAACTCTGCATATTTCAATATTTTCAACTATAACATTTTTCATGAGATTTTTATTCCTTTTTCAGTGTATGGAAGAAATGGAATATAATTATACAAGTAAAGTAGCTACATAGTATCCTACAAATATAATTTTTACATGGTCAAACTACATAAAAATAACAACAAGGAATTACAAACCAGGTATACGGTTATCTCAAATACAGGTGTATAATTATAAAATAAATTTAGATGAGCTAAATAAATTTATTGCCAACCTGTAAAACACTATCATCAACTTCAAAAAGGTTAAAGTCAATTATCAGTCTTGACAATTTTTATTTCAAAGATGCTTCAAATGGTGAAAACGATCCATTTATTTTTAAAAGGTAAAGCATTTAATCCCAGAGAAATATTTTTTACTGTCATAGAGAGTCTGTATTATATGAGCTATTAAAAAAAAATCTAATGGGAAAAGGGTTGTCTGTTAAGTGACTAAAGCAAGGTGCCAAACTAGAAAGAGTATGGCCCAGAAACATCCAAACAATTGCATATTAAACAAGGAATCCAGGCTCACAAGTAATATCTCTCCTGGATAATTAGCATTATAATATACAATCCCCCACTTCCCATAAAATGTGTATGCTCAAATGATGCCGGTCAACGATAACCAGCAAACCAACCTCAGAGCATGGAAGGGTCTGAGTTGCCACTTCAGCACAATTAAAGTTTATTGTATGTCTAAGATCCCGAGAATATGCTCAATATTTTTACATACTGGGTGGATACATGAAAGTACAGGGCAATGTAAAGAATAGATATCTATGGGTTACACAAGGCATTCTTATTTTCTGTACTTTTTGTGTTTTTCAAAATTTTTAAAAATAATCTATTACTTTCATAATCAGAAAAACTGCAAATAAGCATATTAAGCCAAACAAAACACCAGAAAAATCCAAACTAAAAATATTAGTCAGGTAAACTTTAGAACACAGTGAAAATGTCTATCCTTTTCCTTGGGTGAATTTATTATTACCATTACTTTGTTTCTTATTATATCTTCCAATGCCTCTGATCAAAGATCAAAATAAAAAACAAAAAAAGTGATTTTCTAATTTTATATTTTTCTAAATTAGAGTAATAAGATATTAATTAAAAATAAATATCACCACTAGTAAAGAAAGTGAATCCTTTTTAGGATAAAGTTATTTTGAATTTATAAAAACAAGAACAATAAAACATATTGAAACTTACAGGAAATCCTTTAGTGATAGGAATTTCAATATTAAAGATGAGGATTCGGGCTCTGAAACGAGTGCAAGCTTTAATGGGCTCTTTGGGGCCACAAAATATGCAGCCAACACTGTAACAAAAAAGGAGGGAGGATAGGTGGAAGACAAATTTACATCAAATAGAAATACCTCAAAACCATTTACAAAGAAAGTAAAACAATTATGTAAACTAGGGACTTTTTCTACCTATTCCCTTCTGGGTTAAGCATGGCTTAAACCATTATTAACCTTACATCATTTTTATACATTTCATACATTATAGCTTTCACTCAAAAAGCATACTAAGTACCTGTGCTGATATGTATTAATTCCAATTTTAAGTACATTTACACTTATAAAGTATGTTTATATAATGTGTATATAAAGTATACTTGGAAAGATCGCTTCTACTTCCACATGTGTCTATTTTTTGTCAAATGATACTCAAAATTGAACCAGTGGATTACAAAATGCATGCGTTTTGGGGTTCCATATCCAATACAACGGTTGCTTAAACTCATTTTCTCACTCACTTTATTTTGATGATATCCATCCCAACCAAAGTAAGGCTAACATGATCGCCTGCTGCCGCCCAGTCCACAGGTTCATCATGCAGAGTGATTCCTGGAAATGAGTAAGAACCAAAGCATACAGTGAAACAACTCGATATCAAACATAGCAACCAAGAGAGCTCGGCTGACTGTGCTTCAGCAGTCACTACTCATCATTTTCAGAATGAATGGATTGAGAATGAGAAGTGTAACTGCGAGCACTGAGGAAAACACATTTCCTCTAGACTTGACTCTTCTAGAACACCACCCTAAACATGAAGTGCATTTGCCCATAAAAGGCTGACTCCTGCTTATTTAATCAAGATTTTTAAACTCATCTACACAATTGGTAGGCTCATTAAAAAGGTCACATTCAAATATTTCTGTCATATTAATGGATGTGGGCACAACACAACAGTTCAAATTATTCATAATGACATACAAGATGGGACCTTGAGAAGATGCCTAGCAGTATTTTATTCTTTTGAGCTTTGCTTTTAATTAGACAACCACCTAAATAAGTAATCCTTGTTCTCCAACTAACCCATGGAACAACTGTGCTCAGTCAGAATTTTAAATATTCCTCTCAGCAGGTCCCTACTATTCCTTGCCCAGGCTGGTCTCATATTCCAAGCCTTAATCAATCCTCCAGTCTTGGCCTCCCAAAGTGCTGGGATTATAGGTGTGAGCCACTGCACACGGCCAGAACTTGGGTCTTCTGATGAAGAGTGTTTAGGCCAACCACTATGGACTATAGTTCTTGACCGACAAATTTTTAGTAAATAACATTTCATCCATATCTTTCTAAAAATACTCATTTCCCATGCAGCAGCATCAGTTTCTGGTTTTGGAGAGTTCAGGAAGAGCTTTAAGAGCTCTGAGACAACCACAATTTTATACAAAATTTCATCATGTGCACATCTGCATTAATCTGAGAAGAGATGGCATAACTTTCAGCAAATATCAAAAAGATGATTGACTCCCCCCCAGGCCACCACCACACTTTCTTTAAGTTATATGGCCCCCTCTCCAATCTTAGAGAAGTGAATCTACGCTCTCCCTGATCTACTTTCTGAATAAACTTTTTCTAACCTAAAAAGAAAAGATTATTGACCCCTAAAATGTTAACAAGTACAGTATTAAGATGTGTTTGCTAATTATCAACTAATTAAATTTAGTTTTTAAATATAAATTTAAAGCAACTATATCTGACTTTTGCTATGAAACATAGAATTGAGAACAGAAGCCAGAAACTTAAAATAAAGATTGCCTTTTGTTTAAGAATCTGCAGAGCTTTCATACTATACATTCAATTAATAATATAAAGTTTTTCAAAGATAATTGTATTATCTGGTTCTTCTTCCCTCCAATCATGTGACACTGTTCTATATATGCTAATTTATTTTTTCTAAGAACTTTTCTCAGATAAACATTACAAAAGAGGCTCTTTCTTAATACTTCATGAGCTAGATATGCTAATAAAGTAAAAAAAAAAAATTTAGAATTTCTCTGTTGGTAGTAGATTCAGTCAAGTCTTTCTTTGGGACATT
The DNA here is from genome assembly GCF_000164805.1 of Carlito syrichta. Lineage (NCBI taxonomy): Eukaryota > Metazoa > Chordata > Mammalia > Primates > Tarsiidae > Carlito > Carlito syrichta. Next base: position 270,840 of record NW_007246679.1, on the reverse strand, counting down.
ACTGATTAGAGAGCCACAGTAGCACCGAAATGTTCAGACAGAAGGGTGTGTTAAACAATCAAGTAAGCCAAGCAAAGCAACAGGGTTAGAATCTAAAGACTGAGAACCTCCAGTTAATTTAGAAAGGTGGCTCTCAAGGAGCAGAGGGGCTCTCTCCGGGGCTTCTGATAAGACTTCTCTTTTAAGAACTGATTAAAGATAATGCTTAGAGTTTCTCAGCATGAAAGGGATAGAAAAGAGAAAGCTTAAGAATGCAAGACTTTCAGAGGTGACTGCATAAGGATTTCAGAAGTCACAAGGGAGCCAATCTCAGCGTCTGTGATAATTTTAGGATCATGGTTTTAATTCATGGCTCTTGATCACAATAATAATTTTTATTCTCAAAAAAGCTTGTTATCATACAAAGAAATTAGTATTACCAAAGTATTATAGCTCTTGATCACTTTAAAAAACAAAAGCAGAGAGTTGCACTTGTACACAAACAAACAGATCTTTGGAAAACAACACTATTTTTAAAGTGTATATTACTTTTTATCTAAACAGAAATTTCACAATTTCTAAGCAGACAGAAAGAAAAGGCCAAATAAGAATAACTTCAATTTCCATTCCCTTATTCATCTTTAAATGTAGGTTAAGCTTTGTTACCTAAACAGATATTCATTAATTTCTAATACTTTTTAAGAAAACTGCTTTTAAAGTGAGCAAATTAATTTTAAAAAGTACATTCAAATTTATAAACTAGTCAGGTATGACTCTAGATATAAACTATAAAAGTAAAGTGGGAGATATAAAGTTTTAAAAAATTTTACATTTCCAATAGGCTATATTTCATTCAGCTTAAAATTAAATAATATTACTGTATAGAAAATATCTTCAATTTTACATTTCAACCAAGTTATGTTAAGGTTAATCTATACATTTTTAATTATTAAAACTTTTAATCAGAATTTGGAAAAGATAATATGTATACATACACATGAATGATTTGAAGACAGAATAATTATTAGCCATCATAAGAAAACACATTATATCTATGTGCAGAAGCAGTGGCTGTGGCATTTTAAACCAGCTCAATTTATCTTTTTAACAATGGGTTTTTTTGCATTTGCATTCTACTTTCTTACTTAGGTCTTCCTAAAAAATACATAAATATTTTTGGTAAATATGACAAAACTGTTAACTTGTAATTATTCTGAAATACACATTTCAAAACAACAGACTGTAGTAGGCTCTTTTGCCACAGATTACTTAGTGTCAGGTTGGAATTAGATTTAATTTCTGCTACAGAATATGATTTTAAATGTATCTGCGATGTATATATACATCTCGTTAAACCTTAACCAGGATTCTTGACTCAGTGTCAAAAAAAAAGAACGCTATCACAGTTAGACTGTTAAATGTACATAAATATATACACCGACAGTCACAACAGAAAAAAAAACGTTTAATGTTTTCACATTTTAATCTTCAACAGTTAGTATCATTTTGACAGTCAGTTACAATTTCAGTAAGAAGTTACTTACTTTAGAGTTAAAACCAAACCACTTAAAAAAAAATCTGCTGTCTCAAGGCTTAGCAAAAGCATTTTGCAGATAAATACCTTTTGCAGTACAAGTTTCATTAGGAGGCATTGCTAGCAGTCGGTCACCAGTTTGGATATAACCAGCTTCAATTTTACCAGTTACACAAAATCCAGATCCTTGATCTGCAAAAAAAAAAGCCAAAATATTGTAATTCATATAGCAATGGAATAAGATGATTAATACTGTTAACTATATTTAGTTCCCAAATAGTTACATAAAACTAGTAGTTCAGTGGACATTAAGTAATGGTGATTTCAGAATTAACATCTCTATTAAAGATGGCACACCATGCTCTACTCTTTTTTCTTGCAAATAAAAGTACTCATATTACAAAAATTATTTTCTCAAATAGTTATTGAAAATTAATAAATATTTGAGTAGAAGGTACTGTACTAAATTCTGGGGATAAAGAAATGAAAATATACATTCCTACTCATAAGGATTTTACATTAGTGAAGAGAAAGACAAAAACAATTACATTGTCCTGAGACAAATGCTATTTATAATACTCAATGTAAACATAGAAAGGCTCACTAAAGAACCCATGATGGGGAGAACAGACACTTTATCTAGCACTTAGAAGGAGAAGGAATAGAAGTTTATCAGGAAGCCTGTAGGTATGGGTGAGGGAAGAAGGAAGACACTGGTGACCCAGGAAACTGCATGTGGAAAGGCATAACCAAACGCGGGATGTGCTAAGACCCATGTGTCATGTATGCGGGGGGCGGGGGGGGATATGGAACAATGAAGGAAAGATAAGACAGGAGTAACAGAGGGAGGCAAGGGGGAAATAAAGGGACTTTATAAATCACATTTAGGGTTTAAATTTCATCCTGAAGTTAAGTAAAGGGAAGCCAGTACAGAACTGTGGGCAGAGATGTGATATGATGGTATTTTGATGTTAGAATAGAGGCTGATGGAAATGCACACACTTACTACAAAAAGGGAATAACCTCAAACTATAAGAACCTTTGAAAATGCAGGAAATGCCCTTATAGAAATTGGAACTAGCAACCAATTCCTGATCAAAACCCCAAGGGCCCATGCCATAAGAGATAAGATAGACAAATGGGACTTCATCAAACTGATAAGTTTCTGCAAAGCCAAAGAAACCACTGAGAGCGGGGAGACAGCCCACAGACTGGAAAATAATATCTGCCAACTGTATATCTGACAAAGGCCTAACATCCAGGATCTACAAGGAACTCAAAGGTGCCAAAAAGAAAAAATCAAACAGCCCCATTACAAAGCGGGCAAAAGATATGAACAGAGACTTCCCAAAAGAAGACATATGAGCAGCCAACAGATACATGAAAAAGTGTTCAGCTTCACTAGTCATCAAATAAATGCAAATTAAAACCACACTGAGATACCACCTAACCCCAGTCAGGATGGTCGTCATTAATAACTCAAAAAACAACAAAAGCTGGAGAGGATGAGGGGAAAAGGGAACACTTCTGCACTGTTGTAACTTGTACAACCTCTGTGGAAATGTGGAAAACAGTTTGGCGATTCCTAAAACATCAAAAAATCGATCTTCTATACAACCCCACAATCCCCCTTCTGGGAATATACCCGGAGGAACTCAAATCAGTCTATGAAAAAGATTGCACACACATGTTTATTGCAGCATTATTCACAACAGCAAAAACATGGAACCAACCATGCTGCCCATCGAAAGAGGACTGGATTTTAAAAATGTGGCACAGCCATAAAGGACAGAATTATGAACTTTGCATTAACTTGGATAAACTTAGAGTCTATAATACTGAGTGATCTATCACAGAAACAAAGAACTGAGTACCACAAGTTCTTACTCATAAGCGTACCTTGAACAATTATCATAATACTATAAGAAAGGAATTGGCAGTAGCGGGAAACTGCTGGGGTCGAGGGGCATACTTCATCAACAAGAGTACCTGCATAGTGAACATTTGTATATCTAACCCTGAATTGTACCCCACATATTTAAAATAATTTTTTTTAAAAAAGGGAAAAAATTTAAGAGTTTGGGAATAAGAAATGACAAATCTGAGTGATAAGGTAAATGAAGGGTAATGACAAAAAGAATGAAATTTGAGATGATGCATTAACTGTGAGACAGGAAACTAAGGAACAAGATTCACTACAGCCTTAGAGAGGTTGAAATATCTATGAGACATACAGGCGGGGAAGTTGCATTCCATGGGGCACCAATTACACCCATTCGATGTCCCACAGCAGTTAGATGCATGTGTCGAGAGTGAATGAACAGGTCTGGGCTTAGAGAGCGATTTGGTAAGCATCAAGATCAGGAGGTAGAGAAACTCAGGGATGTCAGTTCAAAAGGAACATGCAGAGTAAAAAGAGGACCAAGGTAACAACATCATTTAAAAGACAGAGAATGAGGAGCCCACAGAGAAGACAGACTCAGAGAAGACACAGACCGCTTAACAGGACAAAATGGGTCACAGAAACAAAGGGAGAAAAGTTTCAAGGTGAATGTGGCTGTCAGCCCATTAGAGGTAATGATAAATTCAAGTAGGACAGAAGTAAGAGAGACTTGAAAGTGTGTACTGACTTTGGCAACCAAGAGGTCATTTGGTGAACTTAGCAGAAACACAGAGGGGAACAGTGGAGGCAGAAACCCAGAAGCAGCCTTAAGAGACAACAGAAGGTGAAACAGTGTCATCAGCAAATACTGTTAAATAAAACAAAGTAACCACCTCTTGTATTTTTAATAGATAATGGGCATTTTGAAAACTATTTCCATATCTTGTCTGCTACTAAAACACTGGAAGCAAATGATAATAATGATACATTTTAATTTCAAGGCATTTTTTCAAAGTACCTTCATTCATTCATTTCTTATTCATTTACTAAACATGCATTATGTGCCAGGCACTGGGCTAAGCCCTGCAGATATAGATAGAGAAGAGACAGAATTTGCCCTCAAAGAGTTCACAATATAAGAAAAATAAACAGGTAGCACACAAACCAGTATAATACCGCATGAATTGCAATGACAGAGAGTACAGAGAATGCAGAGGAACACCTCAGGTTATGTGTGGTAAGCATGCCAGTTATCAGCTTATTGCTCAGTTCCAAATCCACCCTTCACTGGCTGCTCTGTGATAATGGAAACATGGGGGACAATCAACAGCTTTGCTGTATTTATAATTCTGATACATAAATGTGATATCCTTTTATTTATTGGAATCGTTTATCCTATTTCCATTTTATAGTTTTCTATATAGGGTCTTGCACACCTTAAGTGAGATATATGCTTAGGTATTTAATGCACGTTCTCCATTGACATCTGAATCTCTTCTAAGTTTGTCCTTCCTTAGCCCTAGGGTACAATATAGAGTTTCTGTATATCTCGCAATTACTTTTTTATCAGAGTTAATAATTCTGTATATATAATTTCCCATGTTACCTATGTGTAGCATCTAACTCCTTGTTGGATACAAACTATTACAGATGGGAGGAAACGGACATGGAAAGAGAAAGATGAGCAAAACAGGAAAACACAGGTAGATATGCAGCAATAAACACCCTCTATGGTTAAGAAACAGCGAGCAATCCTTCCAGTGGCTGGAAGGCGTGAAAACTAATCTAATGGGAGGAAAAATAACTCTGAGGTTAGAAAGGTAGCAGATAAAGCTTTCTTATGCCTGAAAGTTGAGAAGTGATGAGTAGGTGGAAAATGTTTCTGGGAAAGGGAGCTAAGTGACTATGCCATTTGAAGATTAATTTGACAGCGATTTTCACACTGGCATGGTAAAGAGAGAACCTGAAGACAACACACTGTAAAACCTTAGTCCAGGAAAGGTTAGGAGAGAATGGGAAGAAAGGGACCATTTAGAAGAGGCAATGCCAAGGCAGCACTCACCTTTGAAAACATCAGACACACATAACCTAAACGGCTTGTCTATAGATCGTTGGGGAGGCTTGAAGGAATCTGGGGGGGAAATGGCAAAAGGCAAGGTTTAATTTAAAATATTTTTTTGCTCACTTCAGTAAGCCCATTATAGCCCCACTTCTCTTAATATAATGCAAATATCTCCAAATACAAAAAAGTTCAAATCCTAAAACACTTCTGAGTTCCAAGCATTTTAGATAAGAGATACTCAACCTGCAATACTTTTCAGTTTATAAAACGTGTTCACACATGTTATCTCATTTAATTTCAACAGCAGTCTGAGATAGGAGGGCAGGTACTAGCCTCATCAACTGAGGAAAATTGAGTATTAGACAGTTTAAATATTGCACATGATATCAAAACTGGTAAAGTAGCTCCTCTGGCTAAAATTCTACAGAATACTATTGAGTTTATAATGCATTAAAATTTGAATGGCAGTATACTTACCAATTTGTTCTAATAAACATAGTCCTTTATACCATTTTGTGAGTTCACTTGACTGAGATCTTGTGATTAGATTTTCACCACTGAGACCACTTGTAGGAATAAAAGCCACATCACTCTCCTGTTAAAAAGATTGAATGAAACTTTTAAAGGTTCACTATTACCATAACTATACCAAGTTTTCAAAAGCAACAATAATGCACCTTCTAAAAAGTAGTAAGATTCATAGAACTACAGCCTAAAAGTTATCAGATCCAACAGCTTTCAACTTTTTTTGACTTTGTGGGAAATTTGTAAATGTTCTCTCAAGAGCTTTTAACCTGGTAACATAGTCATATTACAGATTTTTGCTTTATCAGTTTCCATGTTCTTCTGGGATCTCCCTAAATCTATGCCATCTTTCAATAGATGGGGAAAAAAGTATTTTGCTTATATAAAAATCAAGTCAAATAGTAAATATATGCAATTTTCTAAGGTAAATACTCTAAAAAATGTATCAGGTATACAATACCAGGAGGAAGAAAAACCCAAAAGAATTAATAAGATAAGAATACTAAGTATTAGTTTTTTTGTCATATCATTAAGATGACCTAAGGAAAGTATTAACAAATAAATTTAAAATTTCCTTACCTTAAAACCTGCTTGCTTAAGAAAGTGCCCAAGTTTTCCAGTAATCTCTTGAAACCTTTCTTGTTGCCAACTAACCTGATAAAGATTCAATTTATTTTTAAAACTATGCTTCAGAACATGAAATTTAAAATTTAAATTTCTGCAATAAAATATCAAGACCATAAAAAATAAAACACAGAATATCAGAGCTTGCTTATGAACATGAACTAAAAGTAATTTTTTCCTAAAACTGAAAGCTTAGAAAGTCTCTAATACATTTAGAATTTTTTACATATACTAAAAGTGATTTCAAATTTTGAGGGAAAAAGTGAATAGTGTATTAAATTGAGCTTGGACCAACAGCTGGAATAAAATAAAATTACTGACACTCCTCTCAAGCCAAATAAAAAAAATTTATGTAATAGTAACTCGCTAAATAATAACATGCATTCAGGAGTAAGTGTACTATCTGCAACAAATATGGAAATGCATGCCAAAGAAATGGATTAATGGATGGATAAAGGAGTAAGAGGGGCAAACATGATCAAGTCAAAGGCAGAATCTTAAGTAGTAGGTATAATAAGGGTGTTCACTGTCTTTCAGCTTTTCTTTATATCTGAAATTTTTCATGCTAAAATGCTGGGAAAAAATGAAAAGTACATGTAAGAATGATACCACTTTAAAAGATAAAGAAAAAGAATGATACCACAAAGAATTAATAGCAAATGTAGGTGAATATTTATCTGATCCCAGAGTAAGAAAATACCTAAGCATAAAGACAGATGTCAAAAGGAACAATTTATAAAATCAGAGATATGTCCAAAACACACCATAAACAAAATTAAAAGTAAAATAAATTGGAAAAAATATATAAAAAGAGGATACAGAAGTAGTATCTTTAATAAATAATGTTTACAAATTGAGAAGAAAAAAAAACAGTTCCACAAATGAGCAAATTATACAAATATTTCCCAAAAGGAAAAACAAATGGTTAATAGACAAAATATATTTAAATAGCATTAACATTCAGAGAAGAATGAATTTTTTAAAAAAGAATCATTTTGTATATAAAATGGGAACAAATTTAATAACAGTAATGTTGATAAGAGTTTAGAAAAGTGAGTATACCATATCCGTCAAGAGTAAATAATTAGAACTGGGATCAAAGGCATTTTAATCATGTTCAGCAAGTCTTAAAAGGTATTATTTCTTTAGGCCCAGAAATTTTCATAGAATAAGCAATTTCTAAATACACACACAGAAAGTATTCATAAGGAGGGAATTGTTTGAATTAATTATATATCTTAAATAGACTAAAGCCATAAAAACAATTTCTTTATCCAAAAGTTATTAATTACTTGAGAAACAGGAATATTGTCTTTTTTTTTTTTTTTAAAGCAGATAATAATGTCTCTCTATTTTCAGAATAATACTTTTATCTATAAAATCATATTAGATGGATATACAAAATGAAATGTTAAAAGTTTCTGGGGGGAAAGAGAATGGGAAATATAGGTTATTTCTAATTTTTATATTTTCATTGTACTATAATAAATGTGTATTATTTTATACTTAAAAACAACTTTTAAGTCTTAAAAATTTATTTTGGGCCCGGTTTGGTGGCTCAACCTATGATCCCGCGCTTTGGAAGGCTGAGGTGAGTGAATTTCCTAAGCCTGAGGGTTCGAGACCCGCCTGGGCAACTTGGCAAGACCTCATCTCCACAATAAATCAAAAAAATTAGCCGGGCATGGTAGTGTACGCCTGTAGTTCCAGCTACTTGGAAGGTTGAGGCAGAAGAATCGCCGGAGCCCAGTAGGTCGAGGCTGTGGTGGCCGGGAGGCCTCGTCTAGGTGACTGAGTGAGACTCCAACTCAAAAAAAAAAAATTAATTAATTTTGAAAATAAGACATCTTCTTGCTTAAAAATTACTAACATCTCGTTTACTTAAGATTGGGATTATGAATTTATTTTTGAAAACAGCAACTTGACTAATAAACTGTACACTAGTGGCATCTGTGGTCATCTACATGTGTAGAATAACATCTTTATCAGCATCTTCAACAAATTCTCACAAAGCTCCTAAATACCTGATCCATTTTGTTGACTGCCACTGCGAGCTGTGTGACTCCCAGAGAACGAACCAAGAGGCCATGCTCTCGTGTTTGGCCTCCCGTCTCAAAGCCAGCTTCAAACTCTCCCCTGCTGGCATCTACAACTAAAACAGCTACATCCGCCTAAGAAAGAAAAAATAATCAGAACTAGAAACAATGTCACAACATTTTAGTTCAAAGGATGGATTTTTCTATTAATTGTGCTGGTCAGATTTTTCAAGGCAAACCCTAACCTAATCTCAACCACCAAAATAAATCAAACAAAAGAATCCCACAGAGGAATTAAAATTTTTAAATAAAAAAATGTACTATAATAAACTCCAATATAATAAAAAAGTCCATAACTGACTATATAACAATTAAAATATCTAGGTAGAGGAGGAAAAACACAAAACATTAAAACACAAGTAAGGCCGGGCTCGGTGGCTCAGCCTGTAATCCCGCGCCTTTGGGAGGCTGAGATGAATGGATTGCCTGAGCCCACGGGTTCGAGACCCGCCTGGGCAGCACGACCTCATCCTACAATAAATCAAAAAAATCAGCCGAGCGTGGTAGCGCATGCCTGTAATTCTGGCTACTTGGAAGGCTGAGGTGGAAGGATCGCCAGAGCCCAGCAGGTCGAGGCTGCAGTGGCTGGGAGCGGCCACTGCACTCCAGTCTGGGCGACAGAGTGAGACTCCAACTCAAAAAAAAAAACAAACAAAAATCACAAGTAAGCAGATATAAACATTTGCAGCACGAAAGATAAAAGTTATAACCATGAGTCTTTAGAAGAAAAAAAGATAAAGCTCTGTAGAAAACTAGTTAAAGGATTCAAGCAAGAAATTTGTCAACAAACATGAAAAAGTTATAATTCACTAAAAATAAAAAATTTAAAAGAGAAAATTTTTAAAAAATTGATATATTCCCCTCTCTCCTGTTTTTATAAATCACGTTGTTAAAGACTTAAAAGACAAAGTCATTTTCTTGTACACAAGGGTGCACTGAGAAGGGCATTTTCATACATTGCTGATATGAACTGTAAGTACACAACCTTTCAAGAGGGCATTTTCACAATAAGTATCAGAAACCCAAAAATATGCATATTTTACTTCCCATCAATTCCACCTCTAGGAATTTATTCTAGAGAAATAATTATGGATCTACAGATATTCATCAGAGTATTGTTTAAATGATGAAAAATTACAAATAAGTGAATTATCAAAAACAGCATATTCATCCGCTACAGTTACTAAAAGAGTCTCATAACAAAATTTTCTAATCTATGTGAATCACCTTGTGAATCAGACAGAAAGACATTTCTCCTTTTATACTCAAATTATACAGAGAAAAAGAAAGAAAGAAAGGAGGGAGGGAAAGGAAAGGAAAGAGTTACCCTTAGCTTAGCCCATTGTCCTTGTTACCTATTGAAACTAGCTTTATAGGTTCCCACTATTCTTTTGTGTTGATGCTCCTTTTTCTGAGTCCACTTGTCCCTTGTCTATGCAGTCTTTAAAATTTTGCAATAAGCAATTTATGCAGGCCGGGCTCGGAGGCTCAGCCTGTAATCCCAGCACTTTGGGAGGCCGAGGCAAGTAGATTGCCTGAGCCTGTGGGTTCGAGACCAGCCCTGGTAACTTGACGAGACCTCGTCTCTACATTAAATAAAAAATTAGCCGGGTGCGGTAGCGCACGCCTGTAGTTCCAGCTACTTGGAAGGCTGAGGCAGAAGGATCGCTGGAGCCCAGCCCCAGCAGGTCAAGGCTGCGGTGGTGGGGATCGTGCCACTGTACTCCAGCCTGGGCAAGAGTAAGACTCCAACTCAAAAAAAACCCAAAAAACAGTTTATGCAATCGTAGATGTTTCTCTATTTTCATTCCTATCAATTATTTCTGTCAATGCACTGTCAGGGCATTTTTAAAAGAACACTCTATCTTTTATTTTCCCTTTTACAGTTTTTGCCTTGTATGGAAAACCACTTTTCTGTTATGTGGCATCCAATGACTAAATGTGGCAGTACCCCCTTTAGCTCTTGGGCTTTTACATAATGTAGTGACTTTCTCTCAATGGTCCTCTTATATTCCATCCGAATTGCTCTGTTCTCCCGCCTTTTGGTCAGATCAGAGTCTACAAAAGTTTTTCTTCTTTTTGCTTCTTCAATGACACCTTATGCAGTGTCCAGTTTTTAAAGAATTTTTTATACAATATCATACAATCCTTATCATAATGAGAAATAAAATGATCATAAAATATGTCAACAATTTGTCAGATCCTTTACTCTTAACAGAACACTACAATTTAAATTAGAAGTATCATCCAAATGCTTTGTTGGTGGGACAATTTATACTACTTCTTTTTCCTTTTACTCCTATCAAAATACTCCTGCTTTACTTTTACTCTTAAGTGCAGCATTGATTTTCAATCCTTCATTATTTATAATGCTGAACACTAATTACCAGGCAATTTCTCTATTAATATTTTTCCTATGCAATAGCTCTTGCCTTTGGGAACACAAATGCCTATACATTTTCAAGGAAGCCTTTGATGATCAAGCAGTATAAAGCGATCTGTCCTCGTAATGTATATTGTATATATGTGCATTTGTTAGCCTGTCATCTTTACATGTCTTATCTTCCTGCTACATGACATCCTTGAAGAGAGGCAGCATGTGTTTCTTTGTGTCCCCAAAAGCTTACCATAATGCACATATATACAATATACATTACGAGGAGAGTTACTTAACAACTTTCAATCTATGTCGTTGTTATATAATCTAATTCAGTTAGGTAATCTCTAAAATCCTTTCCTACCCTAATTCCATAAAGAGTTTGGAATAAATGACAACTATGGATTCCAGGTTCTAGAATCTGAAAACATTCGAATAACTATAACTGCTTGTTCTAGTGTTTGTCTCCCCCATTAAACTATCAAATTGTGCTTTGTAGCTGTTCTATCCCCACTACCTCCCCAGTGCTTGATACATAACTGGCATTCAGTAAGTATTCACTGAATGAAAAAAAAACAAACACATGCACACATACATATCAGGAGACATTAAAACTACATTGTATTCTCTAGTAAATGCAATGAGAAGTACAGTTGTCCCTCGGTACCCATCACAGAGTGGCTCCAAGACGCCCCATCCTAGAGTGGATACCAAAATCCAGGGGCACTCAAGTCTCTACTATAAAAATGGGCTAATATTTGCAGACCTAGACACACCCTCCCATACACTTTAAATCATCTCCAGATTATTTATAATACACAAAACACTGCCTACATATCACTTCATTCATGTGGATTCAAAGTGGTACTCAACATGTGGCAAATTCAAATTTTGCTTTTTGAAAGTTTGTAGAATTTTTTTCCCCCTAATATTTTTGATCTTCAGTTGACTAAATCCATGAATGCAGAACCCATGGATATGGAGAGATGACTGCAATTTAAAATGGAGGTAATATATACTTCATAGTGTTGTTATAAATATTATATTTAACTAAATGCATATAAAACACCAAGTATAGTATCTGGCCCATATAAAATATTCAATCAAAAGTGATAATTACTATATTTCAGTCTTTTATCACATCCAGTCCATAAATCTTAAATCAATATTCTAAAATTATATATCAGCTTTCTAAAACAGAATCAAATAATTTCTTACTTATCTTCAAATATATTCTAATTTATTCAACTTATCCTCTAGCTTTTATTCAATTTATCCCTTATCCAAATAACCTTTCTAGGATGACAAATGTTCATATTAAAATTCCCTTTTAATAAGTGGAGCCCTAAAAATGGTCAATTGCTTGAAGTTTCACTTTTGCCATGTGACAGAACCAAACTTTTTAACTCTATTATGAAGGAAATCAACACTTAACATATGCAGTGCTATTTTCGTTGTTTTAATTATTTAAAGTCATGTCATGCAAAGAATAATAACATTTCAGTCAACAATGGACTACATACATGATAGTAGAGTCCTATAAGATTACAATGGTGGCAAGGAGCGGTGGCCCAAGCCTGCAATACCAGTACTTTGAGAAGACGAGGTGAGAGAATTGGCTGGCCCAAGGGTTTGAGACCAGTCTGGGTAACTTGGTGAGACCTGTCTCTACAATAAATAAAAAATTAGCCAGGTGCAGTAGCACGCACCTGTAGTTTTGGCTACTTGGAAGGCTAAAGCGGAAGGACCGCCTGAGCCCAGCAGGTCGACGCGGGGGTGGCCATGAGCGTGCCACTGCACTCCAGTCTGGGCAATGGAGTGAGACTCCACCTCAAAAAAAAAAAAGAAAAAATACAGCACATACAGTATGCATAGTACCTAATACTTGATCATAAACTATGTGATTGGTTTATGTAGTTACTATACTATACTTTTATTATTATTTTAAAGTGCGCTCTTTCTATGTAATTAAAAAAAAAAGCAAATTGTAAAAGTCTTAGGCAGGTCCTTCAGGAGATATTCCAGAAAAAGGTGCTGTTATCACTGGAGATGAGAGCTCCTTGCGTGTTATTGTCCCTGAGGATGTTCCAGTGGGACAAAACACAGAGGTCAAAGGACACTGATGATCTTGACCCTGTGTAGGCCTAGGCTAATGTGTGTGTTTGTGTCTGAGTTTTTAACAACAAAATTTAAAAAGTAAAAAGACAAAAATTTTTAAATATAAAAAATTTACATATTAAATTAAAATTTTAATAAAACTTAAAAACCATTCTTATGGAATAAGAATATAAAGAAAATATTTTATATGCCTGTATAATGTGTGCTTTAAGTGTTATTACAAGAGTCAAATAAAGTTTTAAAAAAATCAAAAATTTATGAAGTAAAAAAGTTGTAGTAAACTAATTTATTATTGAAGAAAAAAATTTATTTTTATACTTTTATGTGTAGCCTAAGTGTACAGTATTTATAAAGTCTGCATCAATGCCCTAGGCCTTCACATTGACTCACCACTCACTCACTGACTTACCCAGAGCAACTTCCAGAATTGCAAACTCCTTCCGTGGCAAGTGCCCTATACAGGTGTACAATTTTTTATCTTTTATGTGATATTTTCACTGTCTATTTTCTATGTGTAGATACACAAATACCATTGTGTTATAACTGCCTATGGTATTTAGTACACTACAAGCTATGCAGGCCTAGAAGCTATGCCTTACAGCCTAGGTGTATGGCAGGTGGCTATATCATCTAGGTTTGTGTATGTACAGTCCATGGTTCATGAATGACCAAATCATCTAGCAAGGCATTTCTCAGAACATACTCATGTCACTAGGGAACACACGAGTATATTTATCTTTAATTTTTTTGCAGTATTCTTATTAAGAATCATATGTTTACAAATTGCAATTTTTTAATATTATAAAGTAAATAATATTATTTATTTAAATAAATATATTCCCACATAGGGGAAACCACAAGTTTAATTATTTCTGCATAAATTAGTTCTTTAAAAAGATATAAAAATTAGGCACTCCAACTTATCAATATTCACTCCAATTTATCAATAAGGGAAATATAAAGGTATACCTTATCAAGTACTTTACCATTATTTTTACTATAAAGAGATTCACAACTTTTATATATTTGTTTCTTTGTAAGAAATTAGAAAAGGTTTGACAAAGCATAGATAAAAAGATCATGAAAATGCAATATTCTTCTATATTTTCAAACTTTCTAACAGTTAAAATTTTTAATTTCAAAATATTTTTTAAATACCTAGAATTATAACCTCAGCACCAAGGAAATTTTATGTACACTACAATCAGTGCACTATAATTAAAGAAATATCTGGTACCTGAGCTGCTCCTGTAATCATATTTGGAATGAAATCCTTATGGCCTGGAGCATCCATTAATGTAATAACTTTAGTTGTGGTTTCAAACTTTGTCATACCAACATCCATTGTTACTCCCCTTAAACAAAACATAAAATGGTTAGAATGTACTATATAAATATCAGTGCTATGGATTAAATTAATAATCTAAATGTCAATCTAAATTCATAAGTGAAAAAGGAATTTTTATTTATAGGCCATTGTTTTTCAATAATTAGCTACCAATTAGGGTGGAATTTCTTCTGTAATTGAATTACACCCATATGGTTTTAAAACAAAGCTATAGATGCAGCAAGAACTCAGTCAAAATGATCGTTATTTCCCATTACCTTATTTTTTTGGTAAGAATCATGTAAATTGTGAACAAGGAAAGATATATAGAGACACCTCTAGATGTGTATAAGAAAAGATAAGAAATGACCACTTCCAAGAGATAGCTTTCTTCATGCTGTTTATGTTTCACTGATTATATAATAAACTTATAAAACTTTCACTTGCAAAGTTGGTCGGTATGTTACACATTTAGAAAACATGAGCTATCAAAGAAGATGTCTAACTGAACAGCAGTTTAATTCGTATCCCATTTCATCCTTCTCAGAGGTCAACACAGTGTTTCCTTTTAGCCACAAAAATGTAGATTCAGATTACACATTGAGTATTCCTTATCTGCAATGCTTAAGACTAGAAGTGTTTTAAAATATTTGCATATACATAATGGGATTTCTTGGGGATGGGACCCAAGTCTAACAAAAAATTCATTTATGTTTCTTATATACCTCACACACATAGCCTGAAGGTAATTTTATACATTTTCAATTATTTTGTGTGACCCTGTCATAGGAAGTCAGGTATAGAATTTTCCACTTTTGGCATCATGTCAGTGCACTCAAAAAGTTTCAGATTTTAAAACACTTCAAATTTCAGATTGTCATTTTAAGATGGTCAACTTGTATAAGCCTAAGAAAAGTCTATAAGGGTACTCAGTCACTCTAGACTTCGGGAACTTAGAAGGAGAAATTATGTGGGCAACAAGTGAGGTTTGCCCAAGAGCATCAAAAGTAGAGAATAGTACTCCTTTTTACTACCAAAAGAGTTCTGACAATTATATCAATAAACTACATGTTCACTCTAGCAGTAAGGTGACTGTGGCTCTCCTTAGTCAAGCCATTTGAGTTTAATTTGAAAGTATGGGTCATTCAAGTTTGCCAAGATCATGCATACTTATATTTGGTAATCTCCAAATAATTTAGGGACCATGGGTGTCTTCAGAATAGTGGTGAAATAAGACTTTGAGATACTCCATAGACTGCTTTGACCCAAGTATAATCTTTTGACCCAGCTCTGATCTAAATTTGTAACCCTAGGGATACAAAATGTCACTCAATTTACTAATTTATGTTCTTCAATATCTGAGAAGAACAGAGGATTTACAAATATTTATCATGGTGGGGTGAGCAATATACATTTTATAAATGCTATTAAAGAACATATAGTGGTGAGTTAAAACTCCCATTATATACCTAGAAGCTTCCGCTACCTATAGAATGAAAGAATAGTCTAAAAATTATATCATGATGAGCAACAGAGAACTAGCAGCAGTAAACAATAAGCAGATATATTAGCAGAAGAACTAAAATAATTGATTATAGGAATCAAACAGATTTGATTCAAGCAAGTCATTTTAACTTAAATTATACTGTTCCCAATCTCTTTATCTACCTACCAGATAATGCACAAAAACCCCTAAAAAACCATATACTTTAATAATCTGCTTATCAAACTGACAGGTGGAAATTATTTAAGCTTCTAATGTTAACAACAAACACATTTTTACTGTTTTCCCTAATTGTTCTTACTAGAAAACAGGCTTGTTTTGAATTTAGAATTTAAAAGACACCTACAAGGAAAAAACAAACAGTGTGATATAAATTCCTATTTATTAGAAGAGATAAGGAACATTGTTGATCTGCTTTACTGAGCATTACCCAAGACTGCAAGAAAATAAACATACACATGAAAAAAGGTATGAAAATCCAGATATACTCTCTAATCATATTCAGATTGACAATATTAGGGAACACAGTTTGATCTCTCTGTTAATCTAGGACTTTCACAGGACTTTACAGGTCTTTAGAGTATTATTTTGTCACGCTTGATACATTTCATTTCACTTAATAAAGTGCACTTTGGCTCTCCCATCCCTAACGGCCCTAACATGAGATTTATTGCTATTCTAAAAAGACTAAAAGATACTATTCATGGGCTGGAGGAACATGAGCAACTGCATTCTCCTGCTAGAATCTCCCCCAAATTAGCACCAAACACAGTAACAGAGACAGAGTAGTAATTGAATGGATTGAGTCTATATGGTAAGATACATGTTTAATTACTTGTTTGTTGACTCTATCTCATAAAAACATAATATATAAAGTATAAAAATGGAATTAAGTCTGGCAATTTGGATTTACTGGTCATTTAGATTCCAGATAGAAGAAAGTTTCCTACAGAGTTACTTTTTCTTTATAAGCTGACATAAAATTAAGTGTCTTACTCATAATTTTAATTCAAAATCAAGACAATCTGAAATACACTTCTCCCACAGAAAAATTAAGCTTAGAGTTTTTACTGTTTCGTTCTGTACAGTTTTTGTTTTGTTTTATTTTGATTTTGATGGACATTCTTTTCATCTATTTTCACAGAATTCAGAAGAGTTTAGAAAATTATGTAGGTTACTACAAAAAATACAATAAAAACATCTTCCTGATAATTAAAAGTTTTTCTAAAAATATACTCTAAAGTATCTCATGATATGTTTCATATAATACACATATTTAATACATACTTATTTTAAAAGACTACCATTTGAAACTGAAAATTTTGAAACATAGTGACTACCTTTCCCTTTCTTCGCCAGTCTCATCCAAGACCCAAGCATATGCAAACGAAGCTTTGCCAGCCTTTTTAGACTCTTGTTCATATTTATGCATAGTTCTTTTGTTTACATTACCCAGAAGATAAAGCATATGGCCCATCAGAGTACTTTTCCCAGCATCAACATGACCTAAGGAAAATTGATTCAGGGTTAATACTAGGTACATTTCCAGATGTTGTTCACATTGAGGCATTGCACGAATGTGTAATTCAATAGTTCATGTCAGTGTTCAGATTAATTATAACAATCTTTACCAAATGACAGTTAAAACATCTAAGTGGAGAAAAAAAGAGCACATCTCTCTAGAAAGGGGGGAAATTTCTCTGATTTTGGAAATTAATTTTCAACAAGACATGCCAATTTCAAAATATTCACAAAATGAAAAGTGCCACAACCAAGTCTGATGAGCTCCTTGGTAACTTGGCGTCATTTCTCCCAGAGTGACGAGAGAGCATTATAATGCAATGCCTCCTTGCTTTATGTCCATCACACCCACAGAGAAACTCAGAGTTTCCAAGTTGCCATCAGATAGTGGGTGACTGATAATCCAGAGGAACAAAGGACATTACCAATGACCACCAAGTTGAGGAGCTGCTTCCCTGCTTGCCGCTTCTCCAGTTCTGCTTTCACATCTATTTGCTGCTTCAGCTTGCCAGACTTTTTCCCTGGAGGTGGTGTTGAACTCTGTTCTTCTGATGATTGAATGGTGTGCAGTGGAAGAGCAGATTTAGAAACAGACTCGAGAGCCTCAGAGGAAGCAATGCTGGCACCTTCACCAGGCAGTCCTTTTTGAGGTGTGTGGAAACTATGACCATTTTCTTCAGAAGTTACTCTACAGAAAGTAGAGAGGAAAAAAGTGTTTAAAACCCACTCAACTGATATCCTGTAAGGTCAGAAGGGCAGAGAAGTTGTCTCTTCATAATCCTTTATACTCCAGACCAAAAATGACCTCTGCTAAGTGGCTAGAGTCTATTAAAGTAGAAAAGATAATAGCTAGACTCAAATCACACAAATACAGACCTGGAAGCTTCCAGGAAAAAAAAAGTTTGCCAAAAATTAAGACAAGAAGAAAATAGCTTGTAAAATAACTGAAATTCAAAGTCCACAGCCTTGGCCACATAATTCATCCTATCAAAACCAATGGCAGAAAGGAGATATTTTTCAAAAACGGCACCAAATAAAGGTGCTACTGGAGATAAATTAGTATAAAAATGGGGCGGGTGTGATGGCTCAAGCCTGTAATCCCAGGACTTTAAGAGGCCAAGGTGAGAGAATTGCTTGAGCCCACGGGTTCGAGATCTTCCTGGGCAACTTGGTGAGACCTCTTCTCTACAATAAATCAAAAAAATTAGCTGGGTGTGGTAGTATGCGTCTGTAGTTCCGGCTACTTCGTAGGCTGAGGCTGAAGGATCTTCTGAGCCCAGCAAATCAATGCTGGAGTGGTGGTGAGCATGCTACTGTACTCCAGCCTGGGAGACGGAGTGAGACTCTAATTCAAAAAACAAAAAATAGTTTTACCCTGACTCATCCTTATAACAAGATAAACTTACAATCTTTTTCACTCAAACACTAACCTTAGGAGATCTTCAAATGTCTATCGTCTGTAAATATTTTTGACAATGAAGCTTTAATTTATTAACAACAAACACTTGATTTACTAAAAACTACAACCATTTACTAGGGACTGATGTTGAGCAGAAAAAAGAATGTAGAAATGGAAACATTAACTACAACTCCCAAAAGTTTATAGTCTAATGAGGGACTCAGATATATAAAGTAGAAAAAAGACCACCTAGTTTTACTCTCTCCTTGACAATGACGATACCTCTAGAAGCAAACACTGATTTTAATTCTTCATTAGCTTTTTGACTACTCCCCATAGAAACTCATACTGTTGCTATCCCATGGACAGCTATAAAGAATGTGACCCAATCAATCAAATGATAATATGCCTTACAATTCCTTTAACAACTTTGGATAAACAGAACAGGACAAAGAGCAGGTAAAATTGCAAGTTATTAAGAATGAAGCCAGTTAGATCCAACTCAATTTAGAGCTGGCAGAGAAGAACTATATTTAGAAAGCAGTTTATAACAATCACTTAAGACTGCAATGTAATGAAAATGTGTAAGAAAAATTCACCTATTTTCTTTTTGCCTATTATAATGAAAAACAGATTAGTTTCTCCCTCTTGGGACATTTGTATATATATGCTTGACATTAAATATGCTTGACATCCTATGCCTCAGGAAAGTTATATTTGCAACTTCATTAAAAACCTCATATCCGTTCTCATTTTATTTTGCTTCTTCATATCTCCACTAACCAATGTAGGTGTTCATTTGTGAGCACTGCTTAGACAGATTAGCTTCATCTTGAATTGCTACCAAAAAAATTAGCATGTGCAAAATGTTCCTGTACTTTTAAAGAATTTTAATGGGTTAAATGAAGTGAAATCAAACTTAGACTAAACTATGCAAATAATTGCTAAAATAATTACAGCAAGTTCTAAAACCAAAACATGACAACACTGCATTGAGAGGAGTAGAGAAAACTACAAATTACAATAAAACAATTCAACTGCAATGATTAGATATAGGATCTGGTTTTGGTCAGACCTAGGGGAAATCACAATCCCTGGTTTCAAATCTTTGATTTTAGCTGCAAAATCTTCTCTTCAGAAGAAAGTTTACAGTAGATCCAATATGGAAAACAGATAAAAGCAGCTACGATAGACAGAGAGGGCAAGGGCTTATAGACAGAGAGGGCAAGGGCTTAAAGCTCAGCTCGCCCATCAAATCAGGCAGCACTCAGAGTGGCTGCTTGGGATAGGAAGTGCTTTATAAAACAGAGGGGTGACTTGATCATTTCATTTACAACTCAGTAACATGAAAAGTGTGTTGTCGGGCAAACCCTTCAGGGCCCCTCCCAATGTGGGAGCTTTTCTGTCCTCTCAATAAATCCTGCTTTCTAAAAAAGAAAGAAAGAAGGAAGGAAGGAAGGAAGGAAGGAAGGAAGGAAGGAAGGAAGGAAGGAAGGAAGGAAGGAAGGAAGGAAGGAAGGAAGGGTGTGTTATCCTTTGGCTTTTAGGATAACATTTCCTTTAGGTAAACTGTAAATTAATTCATTAAAACTGTACAGTGTTAGAGGGAAGGGACTAAAGTAGTTAGAAAAGTATCCTATGTAAATGCAAAAGCAAGCACTGATTTTAATTCTTCATTAGCTCTTTGAATATTCCCCATAGAAGCTCGTACTGCTGCTATCCCACAGACAGCTATACAGTATGTGACCCAATCAACCAAATGACAATCCACCTGACATTTCCTTTAACAACTATGGATAAACAGAACAAGACAAAGAGCAGATAAAATTGCAAGTTATTAAGAATGAAGCCAATTATATCCAACTCAGTGTAGCACTTAACAAAAACTGATGCATATTATGAAATAAAATTCAATTTTTTAAGATTTGAAAAATATCTAAGATAAAGTCTAAGTGGTCTTTTGAGGTTCGAGCCTATAATTACTGACTGGTATTACTTAGAAAATAAGTTGCTTGAATTTTTTTCAGGTGCTTTCTGGTATAATTTTGTAATTTTTTTTCTAATATTATAAAATGACTGGTCTCGTTTCTTTTCTAAACTGCCTTTCCAGGAGTGGAACTATTTATACACAAATCTCAAGGTTTAGCCTTTCTTCTTCAGTTAGACATTTAGAAGAGGTTAAATGAAAAGTATTTGTTCTATATGCAATGTTCTAACCACTTTTACTTATATGCATTTTCTAGAGAGA
Organism: Carlito syrichta; assembly: GCF_000164805.1. Taxonomy (NCBI): domain Eukaryota; kingdom Metazoa; phylum Chordata; class Mammalia; order Primates; family Tarsiidae; genus Carlito; species Carlito syrichta. The sequence goes on along the minus strand of NW_007246679.1, from coordinate 249,644 downwards.
TATTTAATATTTTTAACATCAGTGAAGAAAATGTTTGTTTCAGCTTCTTCCAATCAATGCATTATCCTTTTTAAAATAAAACGCCATTAAGGATCATACTATGTAGAAACTTATGATGCTGAAACTGACTCAAAAGAGTTTCATTAGGTTTTTATGTGCTTTCTTGAGACTAAGCCATAACAGTCTAAGACTATCCCTATTATAAATCTCAAAACAAAATCCTATAAAAATACAGCTTGGTTGGTCTTGTTGGCCCTGAGCACTATTGCACATATATAAGTATCTCAAGCTATAACTACAAACCTTTCACCTTTTGATGACTTCTCCCATAAGGCCATATCAAAATGTCTCACAGGTGGTTTTTTAACTGCTATATTATTTGCAACTTTACTTTTAAAGCAATATGTATTTCCTCAAGGATCTGATCAAAAAATATTTAAATGACTATTCTGTGAAAGGAACACAATAAGACGAACACTAACAGTCTCTATCTTCATGTAGCACATAGTCTTATAAAATTCTGAAAGGCCTGCATTGTACTTGCAAAGCACAGAGCTGGGTTTTCAAAAATTACTTACTTGAATCAACAGTTCTGATTTCTTGATTATTTATTCCTCATTATCTTTAAAATTATTCATTTAGATAACTATGCAATTATCTCTAATATGGCACATTAATTTTGGTTCACTTGCATGTTGCTAAGACTTCTGAAACACCCTCTGCATTAAGATTATAAAATTCTTGTACTAAATTGTGTATCCTATTTATTTTATTTCTTTCTCAATGGAAAAATCCCATAATAAAATTAAATAGCCAGGCTCGGTGGCTCAGCCTGTAATCCTGAGCCTTTGGGAGGCTGAGGTGAGTGGATTGCCTGAGCCCGTGGGTTCGAGGCCCGCCTGGGCAGGCCAGACCTCATCTCTACAATAAATCAAACAATTAGCCGGGCATGGTAGCGCGCGCCTATAATTCCGGCTACTCAGAAGGCTGAGGCGGAAGGATTGCCGGAGCCCAGCAGGTCAAGGCTGTAGTGGCCGAGAGCAGCCACTGCACTCCAGTCTGGGCAACAGAATGAGACGCCAACTCAAAAAAAACCAAAATAAATTAAATTAAATTAAATTAAATTAAATTAAATAGCACTCAAGAATAAGGATGAAAAGGGCATTTATCATTCTGACAATTCAACCCCAATTCAGAGGAAAAAAAAGACACACATGAAGATTTTTGAGACCAAATCAGAATTCAAGGTTATTTTAATGAGTTGAAGTTATTTAAGATAAAATAATTTTAAAATTATTTAAGATAAAAAAATAAGGTTGCTGAGTTTATATTTCTAGAAGTTAAAACAATCTCTCTTCTTTATAGTTGACAATATGTTTCCTGTCTATCTTTCCGGCACAAAAAAAACTCACATATAATTCATAAGTAATGGATTTATGAAATAATTGAAAATTCTGAAAAATTTTTAAAAGACTAAAAATCAATGTTTTAAACTGTGCTTTTAAGCCTCAAGCAACCTTCCTCCCTGTCTATGAAAACTCCTGGAAGAATTCTAGAGACTGTGATAAGAAAGAACAAATAAGTACTAAGTATGACTTATTACCATTTTTCACTAGATATCTGAAATACTAAGTATGTTTCATTTCATATGTCTTTGCTACATGATCCATTTTATTCAATATAAAAATCTAAAACTGTTTATGGATAATATTTTAGTTACTAAACATTTTAATTCGTGGTTCCAGGATTCACTGACTACAGCTAACTCCCAACTCTGCTTACTTTCGCCACCTAGTGGTCAAGAATTCCCTATCTCATAGTGCTAGATTTCACAAAACCCTAAGTTAAAGTAGTTATAAAATATTTATGTGAAAAAACTGACAGTAAGATAGAATAATATACAGAGATAAGGTTAGAATTAACCCTAACTTCTCTTCTTTTTGTAATATATTATACTGAGGCCATGTGATACTTCAGTGCTAATGATACATTATGCAAAACAAGAACAGAGTCTCTTTCTTACAGATTAATAGGAGACAATCTTTCTTACAGATTAATAGGAGACAATCTTTCTTACAGATTAATAGGAGACAATGCCGATTTTTAAAAAGCAAGAAAGGGGGGATGGAACTTAAAATCTTACCCAGGCACTTCAAATCCCATAGTTTGCTTCTTTCCAGATACTGTCATTTTAGCAACTTTTGGCACAAGCTCAGATTCACTTCGAGATGACTGGGAACCTATTGGTTTTCCTGATTAAGGAGTAAAATATAAAAGGCTAATTAGTTAAAGCTGATTTCTAGAACTATATATTACATAGTATATAAATCCTTGATTATGATAATTGTCACAAAATTCATGTCTTTACAAACACATATCTTTTCTTTTAAAAAAATGTAGTGAGATACTAAAATGCTGAAAGAAATTGTTCTATCTTCCTATTCTGGGAAATCCCCTACTGTCAGGAGTCTCCTATGCTTAGACCTCCACCAAATCTCTTCCTAATTTTGAACTGACTGTTAAGTTTCAGTATTAAGAGGTCACAAGGTGGTTTTGCACTGAACCTTGTTCTGTCATTCTACCTAGACCTATACCTTCCTCTCCTACCACGCCCTTTCACAATACTAAAATTGTTTGGTCAGTTAGCAGATGGTTCAACTGTATTTAATCCTGTAAGATTTATAAACTGATGAATAGGTTGAGAGTCTGCTGAATTGTGCTGCAACCCTGAATGTATTTTACTTGCATACAACAGTAGACTTAGTAAGATATCTAGCATTTTCAAGGGGTATAAAGGAAGAGGTCAATGTAGAAAAAAAATGAAGAACATGGAAGAGGATAAATGATGAGCTAGATCAAAGTAAAACTTTTATGCATTTGATCCTTATGTAATTCACTGACTTTTTCAAAATGTATCTTTATAATTTTCAAGAACCATCAAGATTGGCTGCACATAAAACTATGAAAACTAAATGTGTTATGTTGGTAAATACATGTACAGAAACCACTAAAAAATTAGAAAAGATTAATGTACAAAATTTTTCAAAATGTTTGCTATTTGCCTACTATCTGCTAGAAATATGTGAACAAAAGCAAACATGAAGACTAACTCCTAGACACACAGTAATTACATATAGTAATTTTTAAAAAGCAGACATGATTCTTGTCCTAAAAAAATAGTCTAGTGGGGAAGATATACTAAATGATTTTAAAAGTATAATTGAAACTGTTATTAGTATTATGAAGAACTTGTATATGGTGTCATAAAATTTGATGATAGGGTACATGAATTAAGGAGTTTCTTTAGGAAAGTAAGAATTGGAACTAAGATGCAAGAACACGAGTAGATATTAACTAGCACAGAAAGAAGGTACATTCCCAAGAGAGCAGCCTGTAGAATGGTCCTCCTGTAGGAGGAAGTACACTATTTGAGAGGGAGTGAAAGCAGAGGGGAGTTATGTGAAGCTGGAGAGGTAGGCAGGCCAAGCAATGCAGGACCTTTGGGTCACATCAAAAACCCTAATGTTTCTTCTAACAGAAGCAGAAGTCACCAAAATGAAGTAAGCAAGTGGTGACAAGGGGAAAGAGAGAAAAGAGAACAATGTAAAGGAAAAACATTTGCAAACAACCAGTTTGGAGATGAGAAAATCTTGACACTGGGACATATTAGAAATCTGGACCACCTGAGACTCCTAAATGGAAATGTCAAGTAGGAGTTGCGCATACATCAAGCTCAAAGAAGAGATCTGAGCTGCAGCATGTATTTGCAATTCATCAGCAGACAGATAACTGATAGATGAAGACACAGATATAAGTGAGATCACCAAGTGAGAGAGCACAGGGTGAAAAGTGGGCCTAGGACCAAGTCTTAGAAGATCTCCAGCCTTTAACTGCAAGACAGCAGAAGATGAACCTGCAAAAAGGTGAAGGAGGCCAGCAGAAGGTGGAATCTAGGAAGCTAAGGGAAGAGGGTGTTCATGGAGTTGGCATCACCAGGATCAGAGGCCGTTGGCCAGTCAATTGAGAGAAGGACTAAAAACATTCACTGGTGACATGACCATTTTAGATAAAAGCTATTGGTACAGTTAGCAAGAGCCATGTGAAAGAAGTGAGGGAAGTTGAAGTAAGAATGAGTTAAAAAATTTAAGGAAGATGAGAAGAGAGACTTGTCCCCTATCTCTTATCTAAATTTCAAAGTCCCAAAGCACTAAAATATTAAAGTTTTGTTACTTTAATAACTCATTTGGAAGCAAAATGTGGCATGGACTGACATGAGGCTATTTATCTATAGCCCTTATTTATCTCTAAGGTGAAAAGCTGCACATTTTAGGGCAGAAACAGCAATGTGTTTTATTACAGGGAACTGCTCCACAACCCACTGGGCTATTATAGCCTAGATGGTATGTACACACACATGCTTTTCTAAAATTCTGAATTCTGACTCAAATCTGGCCCCGTAGGCTTTAGATACAGGATTGCAGATGTGTGAGAATGACTCTGAAAAAGTCCAGCTGAAAAAGGAAGACATGCGGTAGAATGGCCACAGAAGGGGCATGTGGGATCAAGTTGATGAAAAAGTGTAAATTGAGAGAGCTTGGTAGGGCAGGTTAGAAAAAGATCCTCAGTATTTTAGAGTTTCTGAGAAGATGGAAAGGGATGGGATACAAAGCACAGGTAGGAACTGAAATAAAGAAGATGAAACACTTTCATTACAATGGGAACAGATGTGTATGTTTAGGAGCTGGGAGATGAAAATTCCGAACCAATGACTTCTATTTTCTCCATAACATAGCAGCTCAGACTGACAATGAATAAGGAAAGTAAAAATATTTGAGAAGTGAATAGGTTTTCAATAATTGTTGCATAATGGAGAATGAGCTGAACATGCACAAAAATTAGGTGAACTGTTAGACAGTAGCGAGAGCCTATTTAAGATTTGTGGTAATGAATTTATAGTGGAAGCAATCTGCCTTTCTGTGTGACTTTCTCTAGCAACGTTCAGCCACTCAGGAAAAGACACAGAGAAGATACTAACTGCTTCATTTGGGGTTAAGGTTGAGTTCCTAGGAGAAAACAGATGTGTCTATAGGTAAAGAAAAGATAATGGTATGAGAAGCACAGCTATAAGTACTTGTGGTCAGAAAGGGATGTGTGAATTAGTGATTTTGAAGTAGAGAAAATTTTAGTGAATTTTTGATGAGGTGAAGGTCACTGGAAAGGAGGTAGTCAAGGAACTAAGAGTCCAGTACTGGGCTTGTTGGTGTTTTCCCCCATAGATAGGAGTAGTAAAGTATTATCATGAAGGGGTTAGGGAAGAAAAGATCACAGGAAGTCAGCTGCCAAAGTCTTTGATAAGCAAGGAAAAGTGGCCACGAGACTGTTCACTAGATGACAGCAACAAGGACTAACAAAAGGCTGGTTCAGGAAAAAGACAAGAACTTCAAAAAAGCAGATATCAAGGGGAGAAAAAGATGCAGGAATAATGGTGTTGGAAAGGAAAGAAAAAAGAACAAAGTTGACCTTGCAGACCTTGAAGTTTGAGAGGGTATAAATGAAGTAAAGCAAGGAAGCAGAAAACATACTAGGGAAATAGATTGAGGGACTGCCTTTTCATGGAGAATGTACTTCCTAGAGTCACAGCAAAGGTGGAGAAGAGTGAGGCAAGTGAGGGGATAAAGAAAGGGGACACTTAAGAGTATGGTGGTGACCATATTAGTGTGTGTGTGCATCTGGGGGAAGAAGGGAGGAGACATCCTAACTGATTCAAACAAAGAAAAGAGACATGGAAGATTCTGGCCTCTGTCAAAAAGAACAGAGGAAGAATCCATACAGCATGAAAATGTCTCAATCCAGGTTCTACAGCAGCAGTCCCCAGCCTTTTTGGCATCAGGGACTGGATTCGTGGAAGATAATTTTTCCATGGATGGGGGTGGGGTGAAGGTGATGTGCAGTCAAACCTCACCGCTAATGTTAATCTGTATTTGCAGCCACTCTCCAGCACTAGCATCACAGCCTCAGCTCCACCTCAAATCATCAGGCATTAGATTCTCATAAGGAGCACACAACTTAGATCCCTCACATGCACAGTTCACAATACGGTTCATGCTCCTATGAGAATCTAATGCCACCCTGATGCGACAGAAAGCGGAGCTCAAATACCCACTGCTCACCTTCTGTTGTGTGGCCAGGTTCCTAACAGACCACAGACCAGTTCCACTCTACAGCCTGGGAGCTGGGGACTCCTGCTCTGTAGGAATAATTCCAACTTCCCACCAAAATTCACTTTAATATCATCTAATCATTTTGCAGGTAAAAACTCTATTGACTCAATATTTAGTACACTGAAATTTTGATTTTAAAAAAAGTAGGTCATACTTGGTGTAAAAGGTCTCTAAGCATAAAGAAAAACCACACAAAAAAATTGATCCCTAATATTTCTGAGGATACAATAAATGTCACATTGGATTTTTTTCTGGTGATTCTTACCTACAGGACATCAAACCCAAAATGCAACATTTCAAACATATGGCTATTCAAGTGAAAGTAGAGGAGAAAAGTGTAGTATGGATCTGAATCAGTTTGTTTCAGTCGTGTACCCTTTAAAAAGCTAACAAAAACCATGAGATATTCTTGACAATAAAGTACACCATACATATAAGATTTTGTATGCTATTTCAAGGAACTCAGTAGTCCAACTCTAGAACCCTTCCTGTGAGAGATAATCTATCTGGCTTACACTATTCTAGAAATATATTAAATCAAATTGATGCTATCCACAGTCAAAGACAAAAAAGTACCCTCAGTAAATAATCTACTGAGCTGTTGTTAACAGCAATGGGATGTACTTCCACTTATCTAACCACATTGTAAAGTCCCCTCGCAACTAGCATGATTCTGGACGGCAAGCAAACTCTACTACATGGATCAGAAACAAACTAATAACTAAAATAACTAGTCACAAATCAGTAAGAGATACATAAGTAATCAAACAAGCAACATATGCAATATATAAGTATTAAAAATGTAAAATATTTATATATCCCATCTTCCCCAACAACTGGAAATTCATACACTGTATAACAATCCCAAGATACTGAGTACTCAGTTTTCATTAAGTCCCAAAATATGGCAGCAAGAGAAAGGGAGCTTGGATTCTAGTCCCTGTCCTGCCACTAATTAGTTGTTGTTACCTTATAGCTTAAGCAATTCATTTAATTTTACTAACTTCAATTTCCTCTGAAGTTTTCTATGAAGTATATTAAGTTTCCACTTCACATAATGAATTGAATTAAACCACTAAGGTGTCCTTTAAATCAAATAGCCCACAATAAGAGAGAAAAACACACCATTCCAAAGGAAGATTATCAGTGTTCTCCACCAAGCCATGTAAAACTCACCAACCAAATCATGATCACCCAAAAAATATGAACTGTGAAGATTTATATTAGTAATTAGTGCTCAATATCTAGGATAATAGAAGAGAACTGAACATCTGTTAGATTTTTCATTTGGGTGGAAATAAGTTAGCCAGTTGAAGAGCTACCCAGTTATCAAGTCTAACCTGCTTATTATATGGACAAAGAAACAATGGGATGAAAAAGTGAATCACTGTCTGGGGACGGGGAGACACCCCTTATCAACAAGGGTGCCTGAACGATACATATTTGTAAACCTAACCCTTAACCATACCCCACAATTTTAAAATTAAAAAAAAAAAGAAAGAAAAAGTGAATTCACCTTATTGGTAGAGACTGCACTTAAAACAAATTACACCACCTGCTTGTCCAGCAGATCTTTTTCATATTCCAGCTATCTCTACAGCAAAGCATAATTAGAAATGACCTTCCTCTGCCCGTAGTGGTGAGCTTCAGCAGTTTCTTTCAGGGTTCCACTACATCCTCTTTGGAGCTAAAATCTACATAGAAGAATCTAGGTTTCCCCTTGAACAATCTAGGTTTCTTGTCCTAAAGCTTTTTTTTTTCAATATCTATTTCTTTGTAAAGGATGCAAAGAGAGATCTCTCCAGCATCACACAACAGATACAGACTCTTGCTGAATTTAATGAAAACTTCTTCTTATATAGTCACATGATTTACCCTCTTCCAACACGTGCCTTTGGTCTTTAAGCACAACCTTTCTAAGACTATTAGCTGTCTGAGAGCAGGAAATGCCTTATACATACAGCACATGACACAATGCTCTGCCCATAATAACCAATTAATAAATACAGTTCAATGATTAACCTATGGGTTTAAATTATGAAACCACAAGTTGACTTCTATTGTCTTTACAGATTATCTTAGATCTCTTCTTCAGACAATAACCTCTTTAATTTACTCCGTTTATCTACTTCTTGCACTTATTACCAGCTACCTTGTAATGTGGAGACATAGATTCTATAAAGTCAGCTTGGCACTTGCTATGGGTGCTTTGCTTGGTCTTTTTACCTTCATATAGCCATGCAGAATAGGTACAATTATTCCTGTTTACTTTAGATAAACTGTGGTTCAGTGAGGTTAATTTGCCAGAGGCCATACCACTTTGGCCTGTGACATAACTAGATTTAAAAAAACAATATGAATCACAAGGATGGCTATTCTAAAAAGCTTACACACCATTCAAAGGGACAAGTTATAAAAGCTGTGGAGATGAGTTATAGAGACGATAAGAAGAGAAATTCAAAGTATGTGCCTGAGTAATTATGGAAGGCTTAACAAATGAAATGAGATTTGACCTGACTGAAAAATAACATGAGAAAAGGCACACTTAGGAAGCAATGGGGCAAAAATACTGAAAAGGCCTGGGCACTGATCAATAAACTTTTAAAGATTATATAACTGAAGCTTTGAATGAAAGGCCTTAAAAAAATTTGTGCAAATTTATGTTCATGGACTCCTTTTCTCATTCAATAAGTAGCAAGTAAAACAGGCCAGGTGCAGTGGGTCATGCCTGTAATCCCAGTACTTTGGGAGGCTAAAGTGGGAAAGGCAACATAGCGGGACCTTGTCTCTCAAAAACAAAAAACAAAAAAACTACCCGGATATATTGGCACGTACCAGTAACCCCAACTACTTAGGAAGCTGAGGCGAAAGGATCGCCTGAGCCCAGGAGGTCAAGGGAACCATTACTGTGCCACTGGACTCAGCCTGGGTGACAGAGTGAGATCCCTCTGCCTCAAAAAACAAGAAACCTAAAACAGAAGTAGTAATAAATATCTTTGGGAAGGAAATTTACTAAAACTGTCTAGAAATGGGGAAGGCGAAATTAATATTAGGTAAGAACCATAGAAACCAGTATGTGACGATTATTTCTCACAAAATAGTCAGCCATGTCTCATCATTCTATAATTCCTTACTTCTTCCGAGTCCTTAAAAAGGTATTCCCAAGCTTCAGCTCTAGGATCCTCTCTGCATTCTACAGGTATCTTCTATACCCAAGACCAATCAATTCTAATTAGTATTCCTAATATGATTAAAAATCTAGACCTAATCAAATATTCCAGAGACTCAGTTTAGCCGATCTGCAAAATGTACCATCTACCTTACAATGATGGTGTATTAGCTGGATTTGAAAAAAATATATATAAAAATCACATATTACAGAATTACATGTTAGATATGTAAAAGTATCAAAAATATTCTCAGGAAAAAAATAAAAAGTGAAGCTGTCTTATTGTTTCTGTAATAATATCCTTCTATACCTATTAATCATTTTTAGTTTTTAAGTGATTTTAGGTGATTACAGGATCAAGAAGTGCTACAATAAACATGTACCTAGTCATAGAGAGATAGTAACACAAAGTACCTTACCTTAGCTTGAACTCAGTGTTTTTATTTGCTTAAGTATCATGCAAATAAATTTCAAAAGTACATTAAAAAAAAAAGAATGATCAGATAGCACAAATCCAATGGGACTATTTGGAGGAAAACATGCCAAGTTGATGCTGAAGTTCATCTGGAAAAGTAAATGTGAGAGAATGACCAATAAAATTTTTAAACTAAAAATGACAGGAGACCTGAACTGTATCTTTATAGAAGCTATCAAGACCTCTTAAAAAGTTGGAGTGAATTTAAATGTGATAATAGCAAAAAATAGTTCAATGAAATAGAATAGGGCATCTGTAAATGGACCAATTAGTAGGCATATATTGATATGTATTAAGTGTATGATAAAATACATAGGGATAGGAATATATACATCATATATAGTTATAAATAGAAATTCAGTATGCAGAAGTGTTTCAAATCAGTGGGAAAAAGAGGTTGCTACTTAACACACTACTGGGAATATTGGCAATTGCTTTGGGAAAAGGCTTTGCTTTATGTATGTCTGTGGTGTGTCATGTATAAATTCCTTATTGATTAAAGATATGAACAGGAAGCAAAAAGAAAAACATTAAAGAATGTACTTGTAAACTTCAAGTAAGAAAGCACGGCAAATATGATATAAACGTTTCTCCTGGATTAAAGATACCACGAGTGAGCATAAAACATGTAGGAAAAATATATGGAATAAAGAATTCCTACATGTCAGTAAGAAAAAACAAATCATAAAAAGAAAGTGAGCAATAAATAGACCAGGTCAATAAATTCAAGGAAAGTGTGGCTGAGGAAAGAAGGGGATGGAGGAAGGAGAAGAAGGAAGAGGAGGAGAGGGAGTGAAAAGAGGAGACAGAAGATACAAGACAGAAGAGATGGGGAGCAGGAGGAAGTATTTCTACTCTTTTTTTTTTTTTTTTTTTTTCTGAGTTGGAGTCTCAGAGTGTCACCCAGACTGGAGTGGAGTGGCCGCTCCTGGCCACCGCAGCCTCAACCTGCTGGGCTCCGGCAATCCTTCCGCCTCAGCCTTCCAAAGTAGCTGGAACTACAGGCGCGTGCTACCATGCCCGGCTAATTTTTGATTTATTGTAGAGATGAGGTCTCACCAAGTTGTCCAGGCGGGTCATGAACCCGCGGGCTCAGGCAATCCACTCACCTCAGCCTCCCAAAGGCGCGGGATTACAGGCTGAGCCACCGAGCCCGGTTAAGTAGTTCTACTTTTTAATGAGCACCTGCTGTAGCCAAGGAAAGGGGAAGACGAGCACTATCTGACACCACTGGCAAGACTGTAGCCTGGTATCACCTGTGGCAGGAAGAAATCTGATAAATTTAAAATTTTTACGGTGTACACTATACTTCTTGTAATATAGTCTACAGAAATACTAACACTATTATGCAACAATATTATGAAGAAGATTGTTTACTGTGATGCTGTTTGTAAGGACAAAAAAATTATAGCTGTACATCCTAAAGGAATAGTTATACTGCATCTAACCAATGAAATAGTATGCCACAGAGACAGAATTAGAAGGCCTACGTGTAAGAAAAGATAGCCATGATGCTTAAGTGCAAAAATCAATTGTAAAATTATATAGTAACAATCCTATATCACCATGTTATCAGCAATGAAAGGTGCCCAAGACTTTTAAAGGTGATTACTTCTAGGAAGTGATACTAGGAAAAAGAAGTAACTTTTAAAAAGTAAACTCTTAAAAGTGAGTACTTCCAGGGTGTGATTCTAGGGCTGTTCTGTGTTACGGGTGTTTAGAAGCATCCCGAAACTGTCTCCAGACATTGCCAATGCCCCTTATGCAGCAAAATCACCTCCAGTTGAGAACGACTGCTCTTGAGAGTTATTAGCAAAATAATTACATACTCCACACAGTCACCACTTCAAACACATACATCATCTCCTAAACTCATACTACTGCCCATGAAACCAGCAATTTTCAATATTCTTTTCCTATCCAGCCAAACTTGAAACTCTGAAGTAATTTGTTTCTAATTCCTCCTTTTACTTAAACTATCTATCCAATTAATATAAGCCTATTAACTTTTTCCTCATAAATATTTCTCAGATGTCCTTCCCCTTCCCCACCTTCCTAGGTAAGGTCTGAGGACCTCACGCCTGCAGTGTCTGATATATTTTCTCTCTTCTTATATCTAGCTCATCAAACCATATCCTACCTCTGTCCTCTAGGGTTTTCATCATCTCAATCAACTGCTAAATCACACTCAGTGGCTCTTTACAGAAAAAAAAAAAATGTACTTGTATACAGTCCTTTGCAGTATGACCCCAATCTACGCTTCAAACCCTATCTCTTCCTTGCTATTCTTGTAAACAGAGATTCTCTGGCATAAACACTCTTGTTTTCTCACACACGTGGCCATGGCTCATGCTACTTCCATGCTCCTTGAAAATGCCACTACTTTCACGAAAATTGTAATTGGCAGCACAAAGATTTGTTAGTACAAGGAAGCCAAGGCTTCTTGATAATGCATGAATCCAAAAGGCTAACTTCAGCACTGTATGGCCGAAGACTCTTGGATTCATTCCATAAATTTACTGAAGGTATATGAGGTTAAGACCACTGAAGTGTTTCCCTGTGTACAACAGAATAAAGTACACATAAGTTTACATGCATACTTTCAAGCTCCCACAGGAGACCATCAATAAAATAGATGAGACATGGACTCTGCAGCCACACAGCCCGAGTATGAGGCCAGACCTAGCCGCTACATATCCTCAAGTGAATCATTTAACTTCTCTCTGTACCTAATTTCTTCATCTGGAAAATAATAGGCCAAGGCAAGTAGATTGCCTGAGCCTGCGTGTTCGAGACCAGCCTGGGCAACTTGGCAAGACCTTGTCTCTACAATAAATCAAAAATTAGCCGGGATGGTAGCATGCGCCTATAGTTCTGGTTACTCGGAAGGCTGAGGCAGAAGGATTGCTGGAGCCCCGCAGGTCGACGCCGGGGTGGCCGTGTGTATGCCACTGCACTCCAGCCTGGGCAAGAGTGGGACTCTAACCACCCCCCAAAAAAATACCTACTTATAGGGATGTTAGAACATCCTAAACGAGCTAATATATGTAAAGTGCCTACAGAAATGCCTGGCATATATTAAGTACTCAATGCTTCACACCACTAAAAGAAAGCACATAGTCTGTGGGTCTCTGGTATCACCAAAATATCAACTTCCTTCTCCTTTTTTTCATTTGATACCAGGGAACTAACTTACAAACACAAATTACTTTCTGGCAATCACATCTTCATTCTTGATGGGAAGTAGAGAAATGCCAGCAGTGTGACAGTGCACTAGATACTCAGATAAATGGATCCAAGGACAAGATATGACTCCAATTCTTAAGAAACTCAAGTCTAAATAGAGTTATCACTCAAATTTATTATTAAAATGTGAACTGCTAGAATCCAAGCACAATGAGAGTCCATGGCAAGGTATTAACCCACCCACACTGGAAGAATCAGAGAAGGGGTCCTTCAAAAGATTCCTACTGAATTCTGGAAGAAAAAAAAGTAAGGAAAAAGAGCACCATGAGTCACGATACAATGCATACAAATGCCAGCAGATCTTCATGGCTGGGACATAAGGAAGGAGATTAAATGGTGAAGCATAAGGTTAGAAAAGCAGGTAACTCATTTAGGGACATGTGTATGTAACATTTACAGTACCTAACTTGATTTTGAAAGATACAAGCCACTGAGGGAATTTAAGTATTTGAGTGACATATCACAATGAACTTTTAATACTTACTCTGACCACAGAATGGAAAGTGGATTGTGGAGACAAGATTAAAAGAAGAGCAGTTAAAAGACTTGTGCAAATACATGTAGAAAATTCTATACACTGACCTAAGAACAACAGAGATGGAGTGAGATATCTAAAAGATATTACAGTCAGCCCTCCGTATCCATGGGTTCCACATCTACAGATTCAACTAAATGCAAAATGAAAACACTTGAAGAAAAAAAACCACAATACAAATAAAAGAACAATTCAGTTTATCAACTACTTACATAGCTTTTACTCTGCATTAGGAATTGTAAATACTCTAGAGATGATTTAACATATATGGCAGAATGTGTATAGGTTATATGCAAATCCTGTGCCATTTTATATCAGGGACTTGAGCATCAGCGGATGTTGGTGGGGGGTGCTGGAGTTAATCTTCTGCAGATACCAAGAGATAACTGTACAGGGTAAAATAATTAATCCTTAATACCTGAATGGACGGAGGAGTAAGAGAAAGTAGTCCTCAGATATTCTGCTAAGAAGGGTGGATGGTGGTACCATGAATAAATGGGAGATATCGTCCAAGGAACTAAGAGAAGTCTGCTGGTCATAATCTTTTTTTCTCCTGGGCAGTCCATACGTTTAGTACAAACTTAAAGCAATTCATAGAGGAACTCTGCTTCCTCCTCCTAAGAGATGAAGACCGCCACCAAAAATATGATTTTATTAAGTTCTACTTAGTTATTGGGTCTTTAGAGGTTTTCAGGTTAAATTTTGCTCTTGGCACTGGGTACACAAAAATGAATGACAGTCACTGTTTTCAGGTAGCTTTCATGCTAACAGACGTGATGAACATCAAGATAGACAAAATGGCCGGGCTCGATGGTTCAGTCTGTAATCCCGCGCTTTGGGAGGCCGAGGTGAGTGGACTGCCAAGGCCCCCAGGTTCGAGACCTGCCTGGGCAACTTGGCGAGACCTCATCTCTACAATAAAAATCAAAAAACCAGCCAGGCATGGTAGTGCGTGCCTGTAGCCTGTAGTTCCAGCTACTTGGAAGGCTGAGGCGGAGGGATCACCGGAGCCCAGTGGGTTGAGGCTGCAGTGGCTGGGAGCGGCCACTGCACTCCAGTCTGGGCGACAGAGTGAGACTCCAACTCAAAAAAAAATAAAAATAAAGTACATTTAAAAAAAAAGACAAGATGGAAAGAAAAGAGATGGGGAAATTAAGAGATTCGCATAGGAGATTCAAGCTGAACAAGTACTACAGCATGGGAAAAGAGTAAGAGTACAAGCTCGAGAGATGACAATTTAACAGAACAGAGTGATTGGTATTGGTTAAATATTAGAAAGGCAAAAAATAGGAACCTAAATGACTACTGAGACTCCTCATCTACATGCTTTTAATGAATATACACACTGGGTCTAAGATTCTTTAAAGACATAGAGATAGAAATCCACAGAAAACAGCTGGATGATCAGGCTCACAGAAGTGAATACCATTAAAACACATGAAGCAACTCAAGGTCCAGACAGCTTATAGAAAATGAAGGGCAAAAAGGCAAACAAGGAAGGAACTCTAATCCTCAATAAGGAGGGAGGCAGAAAACAAGTATTCACCTTCCTAGAAGAGTGTCCTAATACAGAATTGAGATTCATTATGTCATGCAATTTCGGAACCATTTTAATAGGCTGTTTGGTCCAGTCCATAATTTTACAGATGAAAATTTAGGTGAATTTCCAAAGATCACATGGCTGATAAGTAAAACTTTTGCTCTTCCCTTTCCACTTCCTGTGTCTTCTGGCTACAGCTCCTCCGGACTTCAGTGTCGTTTTGAAGTTGAATGCATACAAAAACTGCTAATCATGTGCACATATAAACAATTTTTCCACATCGGTGTAATATTCTTTGAAAATTAGCTGGGCTCGGTGGCTCAGCCTGTAATCTCGCACCTTTGGGAGGCTGAGGTGAGTGGATTGCCACTGCACTCCAGTCTGTGCGACAGAGCGAGACTCCAACTCAAAAAAAAAAAAGAAAGAAAGAAAATTAAACTACCTACCTCGTGTTGACTGGTTTTAGGTTGCTAATAAAAAGATGTTTGAAGTCCTTTCTCAAGACAGGAAGCTAGCTCAGATGACCTTTTAAGGTACGTGTTCTTATAATCCTAATCTCTCTCACACATACATAGATCATTACTCTCTAAATGACATCAACTGCAAAATGTTTGAACATTTTAATACTATCATCAACATAAAATAGAATACTAGTTAATGAAAACTGTTACCTAGGAAATAATGTTCTTAAACCCAATCAAAACCACCAAGTTAGTTTTTCCCCCTTCACCTAAAATCCTCAACTAAATGTAAGAAATATTACAAGGGGCAAATTTCAAAAGTAAATTTGCATCATTAAGTTATTTCAAATTTGATGAGTATGTATAAACATTTTAAAACACTAGTATAAAACACTAATTTTGGTTTTAAATGTAAAATGCTCTTATAATTTTTAATCAATGTTTTGAAAGTACTCTCCAAATCAAATTGAGATTTCAAAAAATTCCACATTTCAAAAATGTATACATATATAAGGAAAGAAGGAAAATACAGGATACAAAATTATATGTACAATACAACCTTATTGACATAAAGAATAAATGTGTATAGAAAAAGCTAAAAGAAAATGTGATAAAACAACAAACTATAATTGTTGTCTCTGGGTAAGAAAATAGTGACTTTTTCCCCTTTTATTATATTAAGAATATATTACTTTGACATTGTCAAAGGATGACTGAAAGATTTCAAAAAGAGGAAATCTTTTATAATATTTATATGGTTTTAGAAACATTCAAAACACATTCACAATAGACTCAATGTGACACAAATTCACAATTTAAAAGTCATTCAGAATAAAACACCTTGAGTTTAAAAAAAATTTAAGGTTACCTTTAAAATAAATAAAGCAGGTTTTCCAGGTATATACGCTTTTTGGTATCATTAACATTTTTCTCATAAATGTTTCAATATGCTTATACATATAGATGCATACATACATACACACACACACACACACACACACACACACACACACACTCTTCATATTTTCAAAATTTCAAAGAAATAGATACTAAGTTCTGTTTAAATAGTTATTTAACTACTTAAAATATGAAATCATTTCACTGAATCTGACTAAACAGCTGAATTCTGGTTACTAGATGTACTGAAAGTACACCAAGGCTAAGGAGAATAAACCACTTCCTTCACTAGTATTGTTGCACTAACTGTGATTTATTTGTTATGAATTATTTTTCCACTTTAAAGAATCTTTATAGCAAAACTTGCTTCATTTAAGTCTATTATACAGCATCCATCTCCTATCTCACAGGAAAAAAAAAGAATGCTAAAAGATTCATTGAGACGAGATTTCAATTTTATGTAAATATTACCAAACCAACAATTTTTTAAAGAAAAGAAATTTAAATGAACAGATCTCAACCTATATGTAAGACTGGATTATAACCTTGAGGTAATATACACAAAATTTATAATCTAATATATGCAATAAAGTTAAATTATGTTATGACCATTCTATAACAGCAAGAATTCTTATGTTACTAATAATTTTCCTTTATAAAAGAAAACCGTTTACATTTATTTGTAAATAGTATTGCTGTGACTGAAAATGTTGCTTCTTAGACAAGAATTAGGACAGCCTATAAAATAAAGCCTTTTTACTTTACAGAATTAAACAGTACACATCCTTTAAAAAAAAAAAAAGACCGGTACATTTTGCCCTAGGCCTTCTAGTTACCTTATTCCAAAACCTCTCTGAGATCTCACATCTTTATCCTCATTCCTGGAATTATCTACTCTTGAGTTTCTCCCTCACAAACCAGGTTAATCCTTCCTGTCCTAGGCCTAAGCACGATATTATTATATACAAAGCTAAGAATGTATATTTGAGAAACACCTCCTCAACAATGCTGGATAATCTAAATTTAATGAAATCTTACTATGTGCCAAGAAATGCTCCAATGGCTTAATATATATTTAATACCACAACTATCCTTAAAAAATAATTATTATTACCCTCCTTTTGCAAACAAAGAAACTGTGGCATAGTATTAAAAATAATTTGCAAAAGGTCATAGCTAGGAACTAGTTCAGCTGAAATCTAAATCCACACAGTCTAAATTAAGTACCTGTGTTCTTCTAAATTGTGGGAACTAGCAGAGAGAATCAACAACACTGGTCGTAAAATCAGAAAAGCAGAACATTTAGATAAAAGTAAAAGTTCAGGAGAAATTAAAAATTCATAGTATGCATGAGCTGAAATATGAAAAAAAGTCTACAAGAACCTTGTTGAAAACTTTAAGAAAGGGTTCCAAAGAACCAGATATGATAAATGCAAATTAAACTACATTATTAATCAAATCTAAAAGACAGCAAAATTTATTACTATTCTCTTTATTTAGGTGTCATTTATACTGTTTTTAGTGACAATAAAATGCACATACACAAGGCCTTCCTGGATTCAACCTAAACCTTATTTCAACCTAGTCTTCAATTTATTTCCTAAATTGTACCTTTAGAATTTTCAGGAACATGACCTCACAGACAGGGAGTGGCTACTTTACTTGAATAATCCTAAACAAATTTAAGTTGTAATACAATAGGTAATTGTATATCTCCAGATATATCTTTCCCAAACACCACCTTGAATTTATATGTGGGGCCCAGAGGCATCCCTAATGGCTTAAGAAGACTTGGTAATGGCACCAATATCCAAAACTAACTACACAGTAACAAACATAATGAACTTTACTTGAATTAGTAAAGGGAAAGAAAGGGAAACTGATAATGTTTTATAAAACTACTATACCCACATTGTTGATGTTGTGAAAGGATAAATCATAATACTTTGAGGTAGATAATATTATCACCATTTTAAAGAAAAAAAAATCTGATAACTTACCAATGTCATGCAGATAGCAAATGGCAGAGCAAGGCTCCAAAACATTGCTATGATTTCAGAGCTACCAACCCCTTCTTCTACACAACAGCCACTAGTCACAGCATATGTGCTGATGCATACTTAAAAGTCTAATAAAAATTTTAAAGAAAATAAAGTTCCCTATTTATGCCCTACACAAAAATAAATTATATAGAAATTAAGCTTAAATTGTAAAAATGTGTAGAATGGTTATCTCAAAAGAAAATCTAGAATATGTATAACCTAGAAGTTGGAGTTTGTTTTTTTAATCCAAGAATGGAAACTAGAAAGTTATAAAAGACAGACATGGTAAATTAAGATTTCAAATTCTCCTATAAAAAAAAGATTACAAATAAAAAAAATAAAAAGACTGGAAAAATATTTATAAAGCATAAAACTCACAAAAGGTTAATACCTGTAATACAAACAGGCCTAAAATGAGAAGAAAAAGACAAGTCAATTTAAAACAACAGATACAAGTAGCAGCTCACAGAAAAATTTAAATATTAAATGCATATATAAAAAAATACTAAACCTCATTAGTGATCATGGAAATGCAAATTAAAGTAATAACCAGACATTAACTTCTCACCAGACTGTCCTAAATAAAGTAATGAAACTTACTGCTGGAGGAGGAATGAACCAAAATACTTTTCATAAAGCAATGGCCACACTTATCGAAAGCAGACAATGTACCTTTCAACTCCACAATTCCACCAGAGGCATCTACCTCACAGAAATAAAAGCCCTACTTTGTAGAGAGGTACAAAGATATATGAACAGTGCCGTTCATAGAAGCAAAAATAGAAAAAATGAGTGAGTCTCAATACTGGAAGTCTTGAATAAACTATAGTACAGTCATATCATGAAACAACATATGTGTAAAAAGAGTAAGTTGCAACTATTTTCATTGACAATTATGAAAAAAGGGGAAATGAAAAAAATGCAATATACCTTTTATATATAAAAGCATAATAAAAAAATCTCTATATGTATGTGTCTATTTTTATATACAATGATGTGAAATACACATCAGACTGTTAAAAATGGTTAAGTAGAGAAAGGAGCAATAGGTAGTCTCCCAAAAAGGGCCTACATAACATCAAGAATTATTTTTTTTAAAAAACTCCAAAAAAGTCAGTAACTTGAACATAACAATTCATTAGACTTTAACATAATAATCTACTTTTTC
This sequence comes from Carlito syrichta, assembly GCF_000164805.1. Taxonomy (NCBI): domain Eukaryota; kingdom Metazoa; phylum Chordata; class Mammalia; order Primates; family Tarsiidae; genus Carlito; species Carlito syrichta. The sequence goes on along the minus strand of NW_007246679.1, from coordinate 229,890 downwards.
ACATGATCTATTCTTTAAGTAGTAATAAAAGAACACTATATCTTGAACTAAGTTCAGTTATCATTTCTTAGTCATCTTCTACAGGCAAGATACTGCATCACATGGGTTATTTTATTTCTCAGAGAAACTTGTAAGGTAGATACCATTTTCTTATGAATAAATGGTACTTTTGGCAATATCAACCTAAAACAGCATGCTCAATGCACCACAAACACAACTTTCAGAGATACATAGGTAACTGCTATCACAATAGGCCCAAGAAAAACTGTAATTTATCTTTTACTCTTATCCATTTTTTATTATTGAAGAATGAAAAATTTCAATACAAAATCCTTTAGTGAAGTGTAATTATCCTTTATAAAATAACTGTATCAATGCTATTATGAATAATAATTAAGTTTAGGATGTAAATTAGTACAATCTTTCTTAAGTACTAAGTATACATATACTTATGTGCTAAGTATAAAAAAATAACATAGCTTTTAACCAGCAATACCACTCTAGAACCATATCTTTTATATAATAATTTTAAATGCACAAATATACAAAATGTTTACTGATGCCTTTTTTACACTTATAGAAAAACTTCTCACTATATTAGGTGTTTGGTTAAATAAAATAACCATACATCTAGACAATGAAATAATATGAAATCTAAATTTATCAGTATTTTAAAAAGGTCTATGTATGGTTGCCAGGGGCTAAGGGGAGGGGAAAATGGAAAACTGTTTAATGTGGCATATGAATAAGTTAAAATGGGTTTTTAAAAAAGAGAGAAGTATGACCACATTTTTTTTTCAAAAAGGACTAATATGCCTTAATAAGGAGAAAGACACACAGAGTATACTGATGAAGACTTTGCTATTAGAAACCTATTGCCCTGAATGCAGGTTGCACCATTTACTAGTTTTGTGGCCTTGGGCAAGATGTTTAGACATTTTGGAGCTTCAGATAAAAATAGTCTCTACTATATATAATTACTGTGACTATAAAAAGAGACTGCAAATATAAGAAATTTAGTACATTTGGTGTAGAGTAGAGTTCCTTAATATTCCTTACTGTTATTGCTTAAGTGTGTCAAAATGCTAAATATTTCCAAAATCTGGACAATAGGATTAAATGTAGTGGGGTTTTGTACATTTTTTCACTTGAATGTTCTAGTTTTTCACAATAAATACTATTATTTATTTAGGTTTGTATTTACAAATGGCACTAAGCTAACAACTACAAAAAATAGATTCTACAGTATTTTAAATCAAATACAATTGTTGCCTTAAGTAAGGAATCAAAGATCACAAAGTGATTTGAAATTTAAACAGATTAACAAATAACTTCATTTCTTAGGACTAGTCATTTGCAAGGATTTCAAAATTGACACCAAGTCTCTACATATGAATGACAAGTCTCTTAGTTATGTTATGCTAGCAGAAAAAAAAACTAACAGCAATTTTTAAATACCCCTAAAAGTAATTTTTACATAAAGCTGGTTTACCTGACAGATTCTATTTCATCTTTAAGACACTTGTCACTGAACAAGATTAAATTGTTACAGAATAAAATTTTGTTGCAAGAAAGTAATGTATAACAATGAAAAGAGCACTGGAGAGCCAAAGATCTCAAATTATAATTTGCCTCTTAACAACCAAGTAAAACAAGACAACTTACATATTTTATATAAGCCTTTCTTCTGCCTATCCTATAGCTCTTGTAATGACCAAATAAAACATATCCAAAGCCTGACTCATAGTTGACATTCCATATATTAATTTGTTTCCCTATATTCCTTTGAAAGGTAGCAGTTCCCAGAACAGAAAACTTTACATACAATCAAGAAAAAGTATCGGGTAACACGTTTAGAGTGAAAGCACTTGACTGCTACATTTGCTATTTCTATTAAATCTGAGACCTAGCTCCAGGAGGCTACCACAAAGCTATAGGAAAAAATGTATGCCTTAGTTGTATGTCCCCAGTGACTAGCACATTTTTCTAATTTTTCTTTTAAAGCAGGATTTATTGAGAGGACAGAAAAGCTCCCACAGTGAGAGGGGACCTGAGGACGTTGCCCAAATTTTTTTTTTTTTTTTAAGGAAACATGCAGTCAGGTGCAGTAGCTCACACCTGTAATCCCAGCACTTTGGGAGGCAAAGGCGGGAAGACTGCTTGACTGCAGGAGTTTGAGACTAGCCTAGGCAACCTAGCAAGACCTTGCTTGTCTCTACAAAAAACAGAAAAATTAGCCAGACATGGTGACATACTTGGGAAGTCGAGGCAAGAAAATTGCCTAAACCCAGGAGGCTGAAGCTATTGAACTACAGCCTGGGCAACAGAGTAAGATCCCAACTCAAAAAGCAAAAAAGGAACATGAAATAAATGCTGGCTAAATGGAACTGTATTTGTCATCTCACTCCATTCTATTCCTTGCTAAAGTATTTAGCAATGCTTAGCACATAACAAGCATCTAAACATTATTTTTTATTAAAAAGATTTATAACTGCCTCTGATAAAACAAGAAAGCATATACAAATATACATAATTTGATTATAATTTGCAAAGTTAAAAAAAAGCAAGGTAATTAGCATTAAAGAAAACTCTAATACTAACCGTCATGTAATTCATAGATGGTACCAGCTATTGAAAAATAGCTCCTGTTTTGAGAGCCTACAGCAAATTATTTTTAAATTAAGCAATTAGTGTTTCAATTTTTCCAGTGTAGGTGTATATACAAAGAGAATCTTAAAACATATCTTAGAACATTCTGAACTGCTTAAGTTTTTTCACTGAAATAAACCACTTCCTTTCAAAAAACCCACATAATTTTAAGCAGAAAGCCAGTAAGTCTGAAGTTATCTGTACAACTATAAAATTCCTATAATTGCTTAAATAAAAATTCATAGTGATGAATAAGTAAAAAAATATTTTCAGTGAAAAATATATTTAAAAGAGAAAACCCAAAAAAGTCACAGTTAAATGTCTATTTTAACAATCTACTAAAAAGGAATAAAATGAAATATGTATTTTAAGTGCATTATTAAAAGGCTCATATAGATTCAGTGGTATTCACAATATCACATATTAATATTTCTTTATAACATAAATTCTTCAAATTAATAATAGGATTTACTTCCAAGATGAGGGTAAAATCTCACAACACACTTGTCTTGAGAAGGGAAAAAATAATCGCATCTCCTTATAAAAATCTTACATCACTATGTCTCTCATTTACTTACTCTAGTAACATCTGAGAGAGAGACAAATCCATAATAAACAAGAAGGACAAAATGATCTTGTTTCAAGTGTTTATAGCTCTGCTTTATCTTTTTTTAATTTCTTGCATCTTTTATCTTTTCTAGGGAACAATCTGCCATCAAGACCCCAAAATAGGATAATCATCACCTGAGTAGTTATAAATAGTATTGTACACATATTTAAGCAGTAATATACAGATATATATGTAAAGTTTATTTAATAGACAAACTATTAACACTATAAAAATAGCAAAATACTAGACAATAACTAGATCCCCATTATATAAGACTAGGTTTTATTTTCTAAATAAAAGCTTTACTTGAAGGGAAAACTAGATGAAATTCAAAAGGAAAAGAAAACGATGTATAACATTTCTAATCAGTATGGGCAAACCAGTATTACCTAAAGCAACTCTTATCAAAATGAGTAGCTCAATTATAAAGTATAATATTGAAGTCTTTTTCTCTAAATTTTATGATACTTTTTTGAGAACTGTAAAAAATGTTAAATTTAAATTACACACGATTCTTTGTCCATATCTGTAGACCAACTATTTTTTTCTCAATACTTACTTTTTAAAATATCAACTATTTTTCTAAATGAATCAAAATAAATCTAATATTAGAAAAAGCCTCAATAGCAATCATGAGTAAAAGCTCACCTCACACAATAATATCCATACTGTTGAAAACTATTTTCTAGTTGACTAGTTATAAAATTTTAATCCACAAATAATAAAATTTTCTGCCAAGATTTTCCTTTAAAACAATAATACTATAGATATTTCCATTTCTGGATTTTTTTATGGAAAAAAATTAAAAGTATGTGTTATTCAGTTCTATAGTTTGGAGGATATTCTCTCTCTTGATAGGTTTAAAGTGACAAAGAAAATAACATCAGGAAAACTAAAACATTATTCCATGGTTTTACTCTTCAAATATATTCTTTTAGTAGTTCACTTGTATGATGTAACAAAATTACATGATAATTCATGGTAAAGTTTTATATATTTGCTGTTAATAAAATAAACTACAGTGCTATATAAATTAAGACTAATATTTAATATATTATTTTAGAAAATAATCCTAATCTATTATCAAAAGGCTAAATTTATGTAGATAGTAGTGTTCTCACTCTAAAATTACAAAAATACAAAAATATTGAAAACTTTTCTAAAGGGAAAAAAGGAAATTTCCTTCCAGACTGTTTAGTGGTATCAGGTTGATACAGCACTGGAATCACGACACCTAAATTCCTAAATCTCTGGGACAAGGTCTGTTACAATACATATCCAGAAAGAAATTCATCATAAGCCACTTAGATCTGTCTAGCTTCAAAGTTGAAAAGGTGGTATCCAAAAAGGTGGAAAGAAACATCCATTTAAAGAGCCAAAGCAAAGATGTTTCTATCTCACTTCTCTCCCCAAAACACCTATGCCACCAACTTCCCCACATTCAAAAAGAGACAGTGAGAGAAAAAGGAGAACACTGTACATTCAACAAAATAAGAAAACAGTTGGGACACTAAAACAAAAACCTTTTTTTTTTTTTTTGAGTTGGAGTCTCACTGTCGCCCAGACTGGAGTGCAGTGGCCGCTCCCAGCCACCGCAGCCTCGACCTGCTGGGCTCCAGCGATCCTTCCGCCTCAGTCTTCCGAGTAGCCAGAATTACAGGCATGAGCTACCACGCCCGGCTGATTTTTTGATTTACTGTAGAGATGAGGTCTCACTGCCCAGGCGGGTCCCGAGCCCGCGGGCTCAGGCAATCCACTCACCTCAGCCTCCCAAAGGTGCGGGATTATAGGCTGAGCCACCAAGCCCGGCAAAACAAAAACTTTAAAGAGCATTTACCAAACAGAAATTTGGATCAAATTGAGAGCACATAGGGATACATGATTGCACATTTTGTCCAGAAATAGTTCTCCCAAGCTGGAGGCATAACTTTAAAGAACCCAATAAAAGAGCCATCATGAAAATAGCAAAATCTGAGATATGAAAAGGCCAAAGAAGAATCTCAGAATCCATCCAAACCAAGGACAAGGAAAACAAAAATTCTCAAAAGAGAATTTCACTTAGCCTTTTAGAGCTTCTGTTTTGTCCCAAAGGGAGAAAATCTGCAATGTTGAAAAACTGTGCGGAAACATGACCTAAGGATAGAGTATAGAGCAAGTTCAAGAGCACAAGATGGCCTAAGCTCAATCACCACATCCCCCCCCATATTATACTTCATAAAATGCTATGAAAAAAAAAAAAAAGAAATTCCCCCTTTTTCAAATATGAGAAATGTCCACACAGGACATGACACAGAGGCTATAGGAACACACTTTAAGAATAAATATGGAAGATAACGAAAAGCAGATGAGGCTGGGCATGGTGGCTCACATCTGTAATTCCAGCACTTTAGGAGGCCAAGATAGGAGAACTGACTGAGTCCAGGAATTTGAGACCAGTCTGCGCAATACAGCGAGACTTCATCTCTACAAAAAAGTAAAAAAAAAAAAAAATCAGCCAGGCATGGTGGCACACACCTGTAGTCCCAGCTATTCAGAAGGCTGAGCTGGAATGATAGCCTGAATCCAAGAGATCAACGCTGTGGTAAGCTGTGATCTCACCACTGTACTCCAACCTGAATGACAGAGTGAGACCCCAACTCAAAAAAAAAAGGGGGGGGGAGATGAAGAATATACAACAGATGAATGGGGAAAAAACAGGTTTTTTAAAGTTCAATGATATCAAATATACCAAAGAAAATATGGTCTCTGAGAAAAAAGCTTTAAAAAAAGACACAGGAGATGAAAGAAAAGATGATAAAAACAGGAGAAAAGTTGAAAAGTAAACCAGCAAAGCCCGGGAGAAAAACATACAGGGAACAAGAAACGACCACAGAAATGAAAGCTACACGAGAGCCAGCAGAATGGAGCCAGCCAGCAAGTAACACGTAGTAACAGAAAATGGCAGGGCAACATCTGCAAAGCCCTCCAGGAAAGAATAATTCTAAGCTATTAATTGTTAATCTGCCATGCAAGTATGGGCCACAACATCACTTTAAATATTTTTGAGATTAAAAAACATAGTTTAGGCTGCGCTCAGTGGCTCAGCCTGTAATTCTAGCACTCTGGGAGGCCAAGGCGAGTGGATTGCCTGAGCCCATGGGTTCTAGACCCGCCTGGGCAACTTGGTGAGACTTCATCTCTACAATAAATCAAAAATTAGCCGGGAGTGGTAGCACGTGCCTGTAGTTCCAGGTACTTGGAAGGCTGAGGCGGAGGGATCCCCGGAGCCCGGCGGGTCGAGGGTACAATGGCCATGAGCATGCCACTGCACTCCAGCCTGGGTGACAGAGTGAGACTCCAACTCAAAAAAAATAAAAGTTAAAAAAAAAAAAAAAAATATATATATATATATATATTAGAAAGTAAATTGGAGAAAGAGGAAATTCACCTCCCCAAGGTGAGGTGGGGCAAAGCTTAAGCGCACATGGCCAAACCACAGCTTAGCAAGGCAATGGTCCACTTTCAAATATTTAATAACTCAGAAAATATCTTGCACATGCATATTTGGTGTGATAAGGGGTTGAATCATGTCAAGTCAACCAGTCAAATAATCGTGAAAAATCAATCAATTTTCAAATAACTATGATTTAAAACTGAGGAAATTTTGAGTACAGAATAAAATGAAAACGCTATAAATCCTGAGAATAAATAAATAACAGGAGACAAAAGGAGGGCAGCTATGAGAAAGTATAACTCTGATGAGCTCAATTTTTAAAGCTAGGCCTCAGTGAATAACTGCTTAAAGCTAGGACTCACTGACTAACTGAAAGCTAGTAATTCAGTAAATACAAATTTATCTACAGTATCAAAGGTATAAAGGTAAAAACCTTACCTAAAAACATAAAATATTAACAAAAATTATGAGAAACAGAAAAATGAACTGGCAATATGTCAATTTCTTCAGTATCCACAGAGAGGTCAACACCTATTGTTTAAAGTTGGCAAAGTAAAATAAACTCTGCTATATGTTATAAAACTAAACTATAACATTTTCCAGTTATCAAAGAATATAAAAAAATCAAAAGAACAAATCATGTATGTAAATACAGAAGACCAACATTTTAATAAATGACAGAAGGTATTACAACTATCATATGAATCCCATAAATGGGAAAAGGCCATCTCTTAAAACAAAAACTCTCTGACAAACCCAAGTATATCCAAGTATAGGAGTTATAACTAAAGTAAAATGCCTCAAAACACTGAAAGCAAAAGGATAAATAAACAAAGCTTAAAGAAAGCAGTAATCATGACATTAATGTTAAACAAACTGAATTTAAAGCTAAAAAGCATAAAACTAGCAAAAAAGGAATTTTAATAAAAAATTCAAATCCATAGAAAGAGCATGAATCTCTACATATCAAATTTTATAAAGTAAAACCTGTGAGAAATATGAAATAAAAATGCAAGTTATATATAAACTTTCCACTCTCAGTCTGTTGAACCCCATAACAATTTTAAAGTAACTAACAGAAATACTGTATTTTGTATTCTGCAAATAAATAGCATTGTTGACAAGTGCCTATAAAACTATATTGGACAACAAAGACAAGCTCTGCAAACCTCAAAACGCAGAGTACAGACTACATTCTCTAATAACAGCATAATAAAAAGTAATCATAACAAAAATAACAAACAAATCTCTCCCAACAACCTGGAAATTTTAAAACTCTTTTCAGACTTTCAAATTGTTATTATCTAGAAAATACCAGTAACTCTAAAAAAAACCATCAGCTACAACAAATGCAGTATTCATAGGAGAAATATTGACTACAAAGATATAATTAAGTAAAAGAGAATGGGAATGATACATTTGAAATTTAAGATAGCAGAAACAAATGAGGTAAGGATGGGGGCTAGATTCCATTCTAAACAACGTTTCTTAAGACAGAGAGAGATCTGAAAATATGTGGCAAAAGGTTACTTCCATTAAAACTAAGTGGTAGCTCTTGATGTTTGTTAAATTATTTTCTGCATTTTTCTGTGTGAAATTTCACAAATTAAAACTAACTTTTAAGATAAAGGATGAAAAATGCATAAGTTAAATACTAGAAAAGTAGAAAAGAAAAAGAAAAAAAACATTAAAAAGATTCAATCATAAAAAACTTACAAAGTAATTAATTAAAACTAGTAGACCGGCCTGGCATGGTAGCTCATAGCTCACATCTGCAATCCCAGCACTTTGGGAGGCAGATGTGGGAAAACTGTTTGAGCCCAGTTCAAGACCAGCCTGGGCAACATAGCAGATTTTGTGGCTACAAAAAATTAAAAAATTAGCTAGGTGTGGTGGTATTCTCAGCTACGTAGGAGGCTGAAATAGAAGAATCACCGAGATCCAGGAGGTGAAAGCTGTGGTGAGCTGCATGATGGCACCACTGCCCTCCAGTCTGGCAACAGAGCAAGACTGACTCAAAAAAACAAAAACTAGTAGAACTAATTATTGATCTACGAGCCAATCTTTGGGGGAATAAAAGCAAGATAAATTACAAAGCAATAACCAAAAAGAAAAAAAGTTGGGGAGAAAAGGGGAAAGAAGAGAAAACAATGCTAAAAATGAGAATTTAGAATTAACCATGAATAAAGAAAAATCTAAAAGAATAAGACAATGTTTGGTATCATACTTAACAAAAAATATTTGTTACCCTGGATGAAATGGATGGTTTGCTATGAAAATGAAAACTTTAAAAATTGACCCCAGAATATTCAGAAATATTACCCTCTCACAAAACAAATAATCTCAATGCTCAATTATTCAAAGATAAAGAAAAACATCCAAATTTTCTATAAAATCATCACAAGAAAAACCAAAAGTCAAAGAACATGCACACAACTGTAAATTAATTTCATAAATGAGATGGAATCATCTTAAATAAAATGTTAGCAAATAAAATCCATCACATTAAAAGAATAATCTATCATGACCAACTGGAGATTTTTGATATTATAAGACTGGATCAATACTAGAAAGTCAATTATGATAATATAATTTTTAATGTCATCTATGGAGACAGTATTTTTTTCCCCCTTTAAATTCTTTTTTTTTATTATAAAGATGTGTAAAATCTCTTAACACAACAATATTATTACAATAAAAATTACAACTGGAATTTTTTCCAGTAACTTGACAAATTGTTTCTAAAACTCACATAGAAAAAAGAGTCATGTGAAATAACTTCAGAAAAACTTTAAAAAAAGGGGGGGAAAGCCTACAAATATTACAACTTAACAGTAATAAAAAAGCAAAAAGTTTCAGTAATTTAAAAGTTTATTACAGTACAGAGTCCCAAAATAGACAGAAGGACAGAGATGTATTTAGCATGTCAAAGATGGCATTTCAAAAAAAAAAAAAGAATATATAATTCAGAAAAAAAAATCAGTTTTTCAATAAAGAGAAAAGATATTAGTGGAGAAACCAGATTCCTATATTAGTCCTTAAAGTTAAAAAAAAAAATTGCATCTTCCAAAGGTACTGGAAAAAAACAATGAATAAAATAATTAAAAAATTATCTTGTTATGGAGTGGAACTTGTAAACAAAACCCCTAAGAAAAATAACAATAAATATATAAAAATTCAAAATTCATCCTCTAAAAAATAACCTAAGAAAAAACAAAGTAGAAAATCAGAAAAAGTATTTTCTATATGTATAACAATTTTTTAAGAACTAATTCATTTCCTTAGCATATAAATATGCATATAGTATGTGTGTATACCAATCCACAAATACACACATATATATCCCTAAAAAAATCATGAAAAGGGAGATAAACCAGCAGAAAAACTGGAAAAGATTAAGAGCAGACAGCTCTGAGAAAAACATACATAGCATTAAATATATGACAAGGTAGTCAGCCTGACTCATTAAAGAAATGTATTGGGAGTCTGAGGCAGAAGGATCACCTGAGCCCAGGAAGTTGAGGCAACAGTGAGTCATGATCGTGCCACTGCACTCCAGCCTAGGCAATAGAGTTGCCAGTTCATGAAAAAAAATAAAGAAAAAAATATAGATAAATAAATATTTCCAATTACCAGTTTGGCATAATACCAAAAGGAATAATATCCATAGCTGTAAAAATCTGGGCAGCAACAGTCATCAACTGGAAAAAAGTATAATCTCTATTAAAAACAATTAGGCAGTATCTAACAAATTTTATAGTAAATAAATTCAAAATTAGGCAGTCTTTATCAAAATTCTTAAGTATATAATTCCAACTTCTAGAAACATAGGATGCTTATCATTAGCTATAGCAACTAAAAACACATAAAATGTTCACCAATAGAAGCTGTAAGTTATACAACCCTATGCAGCTTTTAAAAAGAATGAGATCGATCTTTACAAGCCAGTAAAGACTTGCAAAATGCTTTATTAAGTGACAGAGAAGTGTTATAGTCTCCATTTGTATAAAAATGTACATGTACACCCACATGTATAATACTCAAGTAAAGTTTCCGAAAGAATAAAAAAGAAACTATCTGTTTACAGTGGCTGGCTCCTCTAGGCAACAAGACTGTGAGACAATAGCAGGAGAAAGACTCACATTTTACTTAAAATCCTTGCATACCTTTATGTGTCAGACATATTCTAAGTTAAGAATACAGCAGTGCATATACAAAATTCCTCTATCTATACAACTTACACAAGGGGGAGGGAATGGGGAGCAGAGTATGTGTATCAAAACAAATGTGTATACAGCAAACACCCCAAAAAGTGCTGTGAGGAACAAGAAAGCAGAGTGACAAGAGAGTGCAAATAAGTGTGTGAAGGGAATTATGATTTCACGTGGGATGGTAACGGAAGGAGTACAGTGAGCTCTGGGTGCACATGAAAACTCGCCTACCCCACAGTTGGGAGTGATGTGGCAGCTAAACCTCACTCTGAAGAGCAATTAGTCAGGGGGCAAAGGGGAGAGAAGGAAGCATAAAGAAGCAGAGGACACTCAGGAGGCGCTGTGTTCTTGGGTGGGATTGGGGAAGAAACAGACAAACAGAAACAAGCTCACAAAGGGCCTTCGAAAATAAAACAAGTTAGACAGGGAGAGGGAAAATTTTATCTTTATTTTAGAAAAATTACTCCGGCTGTAGTGTAGAAAGTATTTTAGGGTGAGATAAAAAAGTATTTTAGGGTGAGAAGTTTCAGTAATTCTGCCAAAAGTGAATGGCTTTTAAGAGGAAAAGCAGCACAAAGAGATGGGCAGCAGTGGGCCAAAATATGGACAGTGGATCCTCATTTTTCATGGATTCCGTATTTGTGAGTTCACCTCTTGCTATAATTTACTTGTAACCCCCAAATCACTACTCACTTTTGTACTCACTCGCAGACATGTGTAGAGCAGTGAAAATTCTGAGTCATCCAACATGCAAGTCTCCACGTGAGGTTGAACAAGGCAAGTCTGCCTTCTTGTTTCAGCTCTCATACTGTAAACAAGTGTCCTTGTCATGATCTGCCTAGTATCACATGGCTTCCATTTTGTGCTTTTTCTGGTAATTTTGCATTTCAAATGGCCTGCAATTGTGATGCTTAATTGCTGTCTAGTTTTCCCAAGCACAAGCAGGCTAGGCTGTACCTTATGAATAAAAGATGTGTTAGATAAGGCATGGGTTATAGTGCAGTGGGCCATAAGTTCAATGTCAACGAATCCATCTAAATAAGGTGTCCATAGAGACACATACAAAACAAGGTTATGTATTAATTGCCTGATAAAAATGTTGTGAGAGGCTCACAGAAACCTAACTCTCTATTTCCGGCAGGAGCAAAGGCTCAGTATTCGCTAATTCAGGGTTCACGGTGACTTTATAAACCATAACTACCACAAGTGACAAGAATCAACTATATAGGCGTGCATATATAAGCACACATATATATTTACTTATCTTTGTGGCAGAAATAACAGGAATGATAATCAATTATAAGTAGTAAATGAGGAGTGAGGAATCAAGGATGTTTCTTCACTTCTGGTTTTGGTTAACTGGAGGATGGTGATCCTAATAATAAAGACAAATAACAAGAGGAGGTGGAAGCTTGGATGAGGAAGACAAAGATGCCAGCTTTGGAGGGTATGTTATATAGGACACGCTGTAATAAACATAATTATGTGTTAAAGTGTGCACATTCCCTTTGATGGTAAAAAATCACATCTTAGTTCATCTGAAAATATATCCTGCATCTAAAATACTTTCCCTCAGTCATAAAATATAAATCAGGCATGTCGTCAGAAATAAATGTGCACTTTATCTTTTTTTTTTTTTTTTTTAAGACAAGATCTCGCTATGTTGCCTAGACTGGTCTCAAATTCCTGGGCTTAAGCTTAAGTTCTCCCACCTCAGCCTCCTAAGTAGTTGAGACTACAGATTTGTGCCACATGTCCAGTTTATAATTTCTTTTACCTTCCACTGACATCTCTGCAGTCACATTACCAATACTCATCATAACCTATGCTTTCCTAGTATTTCTATGTGAGTCCTAAATAGCAAAAAGAATACATATAGTTTTACTCTGTGCAAAGCCAAGAATTCTAAATGCCAAATATCTTAAAGGAAATTCTTCACAACCAGGTAGTTTGCTTTTTTAATTTGCTTATAAAAACATAGAGCAGTATTTTCAGGATCAATTATTAAAATACCATTCAGAAATATCAAGTTTATATAGAAAATCCTACTGGATAGCCTATATGTCACACTTGATTTAAGAAAATATCAGAATTATAATTTCTTCAATGTATCTTTTACAAATTGTATACATACACACAAAATATGACAAGTTTTTTACAACCCCCAAATTAAAATTAAAATATACAACTTCATAAACTGAACCTTATGTCATTATAAGTATACAGGTAAAAGAAAACTAGTATAGAAATTCATATTAGCTCCTCCCTGTGTAGTCAACATTATCTTTAATTACATACATTCCACTGTTTATATAAATCATAGAAAACACCTTCTTAGGTACTATAAAACTGATTTTATAGCCAAATATATACTTGTGTTAACAGAAAATGTGTTGATACACAATTCTTTCTCAATATACAATGTGTACCTACTTATTTGCAATGGTCCACATATAGATTCAGAGTCAATTTAAAAGGCAATTAATCATATTAGAATACATTATTTTTCTCTTTATGTGTTTATCTTAAGTGCTTCCTTTTACATACAAAAAAAAGCACCTTACTAGTTTTACCCCTGGTATGACAATTAATTGCATGACCTCCAACTGAGTACTAAATTAAACATCAAGCACTGAGAATAGCTATTACTACCTATATGAGAAGAAAAAAGACAAACGAAAGTTCAAGAAAAAAAATTCTAAAGTCCAAGGAATTAAAAAAGGTTAAAATGCTAGTTTAGTAATTAGGAAAGGGAAAAGTTAAGGAAAATGCTCTGTACAGAAATGAAATACTGGATCTTTGCAATGAATTGCAAGAAGAACCACATCCAAAAGAGCCAGCTAAAGACTTGAGAAGGCAAAAGGGGAAAACATCCACGAAAATATCAGATCTTTTAAAAAACAAAAAAGGAAAGAGCAAAGGTGGCAATTTAATGTCTTTTCTATTTTATATCATTTAGAATGTAATTACAATATTACTTCCACTTCTAAAGTAAAACATTATTGCACTTGATCATAATGCAAATAAAAATAGCTTTGTATCTCATAACTTATATTTGAACTAGAAAATAAAGTCAACCAAAACACTTAGCATACCTGAGCTTCCAAGACAGCAAGTAGTCAGTCAATAAACAGCAGCTAACACACAAACAATCATTACAGGGTGCAGATTCATGAATAAACAGGTACTAGTCATTTTACCAAAGACCAATAACCAAGGGTGGAAGGAAGAGGGGTCTTCTTAGTTCCACCCTTGGAATCTCAGAGACTGACATTCCCTTAGTAAACAAGGCAAGTAAATGCCTGACAGGTGAGTAGCGACAAGGGAAAGAGGAAGCCTGGAAACTTAGTTAAGATATTGTCGCCTTCATCTCATAAATGGTAGCTACAATTCTAATTAACCAACAAAGGAAGACCTAGTTCACTCTACAATGTCTGCTATATGGCTTAAAAAGTATAGTATTTCCACTTGAAAATTACTTTATTATATAAGAAGATGAAGTAATAGTGCCATTACTCAACTACAATATAGGTTAAACCCGTATTTGTGAATTCATGTGCAAAGTGAACCACTTTTGTAGCACTTAATCTATCTGGAAATAGCATCAGTTACAAACTCTTATAGAACTCACGTCTAAGTTGGAGACTGCCTATATGCAAATCTAATTGAAGTGTCATACAATAATATTTAAAAATTACTAAAATGTTTGATCAAGGCTCAAGAATAAAAAAAAAAAACCCAACAGCTAGGGTAATTCAAATGTTAGAATAGATCACAAAATATAGCTTGTGATTTATGGGATCTCCTATGCATCAGTATTATGGGCACTGAAATATGCAATTAACAAAACCTGAAGACATAACAAGAAATCAAGAAGTGTTTGGCCAAAACAATGACATGATGCCATCTTAACTTTTCCCATGAAAATCCTGAATTATAAAAATATCAGACAGCTAAATATATTGGAATGTCATTCTGAAAATAAACAGAAACAAGAATATGATGAAATTATCAAATGCCTAGTGAAGTAGCTGCCAAGAAAAATTTCTTTACAGGGAAAAGGCCAGCTATTTTATTTTCAGTAAGAAATACTATTTTAGATACTACTGCATTTTTTTGCAAGTAATACTAATAAATCTTCATCATTTTATACAAAGCACCATTTTCCTAATTAACAATTTTCCTTGATATTTCTGATTTCTAGAAATTATGAATTCAAATTGGTTAGATGTCATTCACAGCATTAATAATTCTATTCTACTTATTTATCTCTCTAAAGCAGTGGTTTTCAAGCAGAAGTATACATGAGAATCACCTGAGGATTGTCCTAAAAACACATTCTCAAGTGCCATCCCTCAGAGACTGATTCAGTATATCTGGAGGGAAGCCACAGTATCTGTGTTTTAAAATAATTCCCCCAGTGATTACTTATTGTAAAGAAAACGTTAAAGAAATCTAGTAAAATTATCTGCTTGAAGAACATGCAACCATGCTTAAAAACACTTTCTAAACATTTACTTTAAAGTGTATATTAGGACAAATCGCTCTGAAAATGTATAAAAATAATTCACATATTAACCCAACTTCTATATTACATGGTCCCTTAAAAGATTTTAATTTTATTATCATCAAAAATGTATTTCAGTAACCACAGTACTCTCAAAAGTCAAGAATTTTAAGATTTCCTAATATAAAAAGCTTTGTATTTACCTACGGAAAAATAATGAAAGTAGGAATGATATCAGTAATATTTCAAAATATAATTATGCCCCAGCTATGCTATGCCACATATCATAAGAATAATCTTCACACACTCAACTACAATAATAGCAAATGCTGGCATTTTGGTTTAAGAACAAAGCACAAAAATATTTCATAGAAAAAAATCTCATTGTAAAAACTTATAAAGTTGAATGCTTCAAACAAAAGTATCTGAGGTTTGATTTCCCAACATCAAGCTTCCACACATACTTTGTAAACATACACTCAGTAAAGGATATCAACTTAAATAATGCCAGTTATCACTAAAAGAAGAATATCTAGGGAAAAAAAATTCCAGTGTAAAAATACATATCAACTAAAGTTATCAACTGACTTAAGACAATTTTAATATAAAAATCACACCTTGAATCCCATAATATAAAGTGTTCCTCTAAAGACTTTAAATTAACTAAAAATAAAAAGCTCTACACCAGTAATCAAGTTTTCCTTTTGTTACTATTCTCTAGTAAATGCTTTCTTTTGATTAGCTTTTACAATGTCATCAGGAGAGGCTGATTTGAAGTCAAACGGTGTTATTGCTACAAGAGGACTTATTTCTTTATTCTTTACATCTTGAACTTGTCTACTATAATGAAAAGTCTTATAGAGGTCAAGGGTGCGTCGCTTGCAGCTTTTCAGTGGGTAACGAAGACACAATGTTGAAGCAAAAGCTGAAGGTCTAGCAGCAAGGGCCTTGGTCCAAGAGAGAGAAAAGGGTGGTTTCCTAGTCACAGAGCCTTTATTGTTTTTCTTATTATCCTTAGCAAAATTGGAGTTTTTCCCTAACTTTGAACTTAGGACTTTAGTTCCTGATGTTGGAGCAACCGACTGATCTACTATAGGCTTTGGAACAAAATCTGGGGTTTTTATAAGGACACTAAGATCAATATTTGAATCTATTCCAGGAGACCTCATTTCAGATAAACTGAGATCAAAAGAATATTTCTTAACCTGAGAGTTGTCTACATCAATTGTTTCTGCAATCAAATCAGAAAGTGACAAATTTTCAAGGTCTCTCGTGGGAGAAGGTTTATGAAATGCCAAAGATGAGAGAGATCCTGTTAATTCTGATATTCCAGCCGAAGACTGACAGCGATTTGCTAGTTGTGACAGGGGAAAGGAGCTCAAACTTAGATTTGTGAAACCAGCAGACGACTGGTTACAAAGATCAGATAAAGTAAAGCATTGGTCTAGATCGTTTTCTTTGTGTTTCTGAAACAGTTCAGAAAGGGATGGCCTTTCACATTGGGAAAACTGCAAATTGTCATTTTTATAAATGCAATTCTTGGCACTTTGTTCACCTAAAGAAACACTTCCAACTTCAGTCTCTTTACTAGCATTTAAATGATCAAGAGTCAAATTTTCTAATGAGTTAGTTAACTGCAAAGGATTATTTGAACTTCCTAAATTGTTCTGTACAGGAATGTTTTGGAAGTCAGGCAGTGAATTATTTTGAGTAAGCAAAGAATTACTCGGTGTTGTGCTCTTCATCACTAAGGACTTTAAATCTGGTACTTCTTTGAACACAGAATCATTTTTGGAAACACATTCAGATGCATGAGGTCTTAACAAATCAGCATCTAGATTCTTTGAAAGTAGATTTTCCACACTATCCATGGTTGATAATCTGACTGATGGCTGACTTTTACAAGAATCTTTCGGCATATCATGAATTAGGTCGGCTAGTGAAAGCCCTTTTGTTAACTTACATGATTCTAGTTTCTTTACACTTTTAGGTCTGTCAAGTTTCTTTTTTCTATGGAGTAAACAGTGACTTGGAACTGAAGAATTATGATATAATTCATACTTCGCTACTGAGCTACAAAAATCAAAGGGGTTGCTACTGCAATCCAAAAGATTTGCTGATTGCGGACGAGAACTTTGAACATTGTCAGCTGAAACTTCAGAGGAAGAAAATAAGACTCCTTACCTTACAAGAGCCATTAATTTTCAGATGAATAGGATGACATATGCAGAAGACAGTCACAGCAACCAAAAGGAAACATGAAATGAGGCATTTAATTACTACATGCTTTTTTTATTATGACATGAATAAAGTGATACTTAATCATTACTTAACATTAAACAAAGACTCAGAATTTGTCTCAAATTCAAAACTTCTTAAAAAAATAGAAAAGACTAGGTTCATGTTCTCTGTTTTAATGCATTAAAAACAAACAAGCAAACAAATAACACCCTGTAATTTCTACTGCAATCTGGGATGCACTATTAATATAGGATGACATATTCAGACTCATTCCCAAAATGATCAATTAAAAGTACAAATCCATGTCCCCTGTCCCCCACCTCCTCAAAGAAAACACTCTTATTGCATGGTAACAGACTGCATACAGCTTTGTTGTAGCAAAAATCTAGCCCGAAGTTGCAAGAAATATTGACCTAGTTAACAAATCACCATACTTCTACTGACAGATGGGCCAATCAATATAATAGAACTACTACCTCTGTTCCCGTCTTATGTCCACTAAACTCCAAATTTAACCTCAAATCCTACAAATTAAAAATTATATATTTGGCTATAAAATGCAAGAGTATTGCATTATATTTAATGTTATCTAAAGGAAATGGAATTATATTTAGACATGATATAATAATACAGGTATTTTAACCATTAACTGGCTGGCTATTTCTACTTCCTATCTTATTAGATTTCAAAAAATAATAAATAAAAGATTCTTTCAGCTACTAACAAGAAAAAATACATCTTGCTTCATCCGAATTTCTTTCCACTATGTTCTATTATGAAAACAAGTAGTGAAGTCACCAAAAAAATAAGCTGTAACACAAGAAAATAGTACTCATCTTAGAGATTCACAAACTAGAAGATAGACTGTTAATAATGAAGAATTAACTGTAAGGAAAGATTTTCTTAATAGCTCAAGGAAATTAAAGCCCCTTTTAAGCATTAACTCTTAAAACAACTAAAAGAGAACACATAAAGGCATACCTTTTGCTATCTTTCCTGCAGATATTGTTCCCTCACTCTTGTCCTTCAAATTCTGCATGTTATCTTTTTCCAGAACCACTGACAAAGCCTTCTCCACATCAAACTTGTTCTTCAGGATGGCTTCAATCAATATTTCATCTGGCACAGCACCTCCAAGTATCTCTCTCATGTGATCAAGGCATGAATAAAGACGAGCTAGAACAGACAATAATGATCAAAAGCTTTATGATAGGAGCTAAATGAAGGAACTGCAAAGGCATATAGAATGACATAATCGATACTAAAGACTCAGAAGGGGGTGGGTGCAGGGATGAAAAACACCTGTCAGGTACAATGTACACAGGTACACTTAAAGCCCAGACTTCTTCACCACAATGCATCCATGTAACCAAAAATCATTTGTACTCCCTTCAGCCACTGATAAAAAAAAAATTTTTTTTAATTTTTCTAAATGGTACTGTGAAAGAATACTTACTCTTCAAAATTAATAAGAAGATTTGAAATCCTACCAGAATATTTAATTATCCTTTCTCTTTTGCAAAAATTATTTATAATGGTCATATTTTTATCCACAATATATCTATCTACCCTTATCAGAAGAACCAGTACTTTAATTAAGAAATCACTATAACAAATGTCTTCTGAATAAGTGACTAATATCTGAAAAAAGTGTAAATTGTATACACTAATAGCTATTTTCAGTCATTGAGGAAAACTCTCCTGAATAATACTGACAAGTGCTTGAAAAAAGTGTAAACTGCACAGTATACACTAAAAATATTTTCAATCAGAAATGATGACAGTATCTGCATTGATCATTTCTAACATGTGCAGAAAGGGAGAAGTGAGTATAAGACTGTTTCAAACTTGTTAGTGAATCCAGTTAATCACTAAGTATATTCCTTATATTTCTTGAATTATTACCTTAGGTTTTCTTTTAGGCTAACTTAAGTTTTTCCCAACCAACTAAAATAATCCTTGGTCAGGTGCAGCGGCACAATCACACCTATAATCCTAGCATTTTGGGAGACCAAGGCAGAAGGATCATTTGAGCCCAGGAATTCAAGACCAGCCTAGGAAACATGCAAGACCCAATTTCCAGAAAAAAATCAAAAAATTAACCAGACATGGTGGCGTGCACCTATAGTCCCAGCTACTGAGGAGGCTGAGGCAGAAGGATCATTGGAGCCCAGGAAGTCGGGACTGCAATGACGTGTGATCATGCCGCTGCACTCCAGCCTGGGCAACAGGGTGAGACGCCAACTCAATAAAAATAAAAATAAAAAATAAAATAAAATCACCCTTAATGACAAGAAAACAAAAAAAAAAGCCTAATACAAAAATGCCATAATAAAGAAGTCTTATAAATTAAGAGGAAGATGGACATTCATTTTAAAAGTGAAAAATTTAAGCCCTGAATTATCTAAACAGTTTATGAATTTTAATTTTCTAATGACTAAGTAATTAATAATATTTATTAATGGTGTAAAATCCATAAGAGCAAAGGTTTTGTATCCCTAAAACCTAAACCAGTACTTGGTACCTAGAAAGTCAATGAATAAAAATCAATGAACATCATCATTTACATCTATATAGCACTTGACAATTTTCACAGTACTCTTACTGGTATTCCTTTTGTAAACTTCATAATAATTGTATGACTAGATATAGCAGACAAATTCTAACTTATAAAGAAAAGACTGAAAATCATGGAACTATTAAGTTAGTAATAATCAAAATAGAGCTGAGGTTTTTGAACATCCTAGTTCACAAAAATCATTTCACAGAATGCAATCTATATTTAATTTTATATGCCTACAAGTTAAATAAGAAATCTACTGTCAGTACCCTTCCTTTAAAAAAAATAGTATTTGATGCTTTTCCGCCATCGCTCCATTTTTAATTATTAAAGATAAGTTCCTCAAATATTGGGCAATTTGCGTCAACCTAAGATTTTTATTTTATTTTTCATTTTGAGACAGAGTCTCACTCTGTCACCCAGGCTAGAGTGCTGTAGTACTATCATAGCTCACTGCAGCTTTGAACTCCTAGGTTCAAGTGATCCTCCTGCCTCAACCTCCTGAGTAACTTGGACTACAGACACATGCCACCATGCCTGGTTAATTCTTCTTTAATTTTATTATGCCATGCTTTTTATAGAGATATGGTCTCACTATTTGCTCAGGCTGGTCTTGAACCTCTGGCTTCCAGCAATCCTCCCACTGGCCTCCCAAATTGCTAGGACTACAGTTGTGAACCATCATGTCTAGCCTACAAAATTAATTTTAAAAGGCTAATAATAAGCTCTACTGAGAAAATAGTACCTATTGGATACATACATGAATTATCGGAACTGAAACAGAATACTTAACATAGCTAGCATCAGGGCCTCTCCTAATTAGAAGGAACTATTTCTACACATACACAAAAAGGTAGTGAGAGGTTAAAAGTAGAGGTTCTTGAGTTAACTGGCTTGATTCATATCCTAATGATACTCACTAGCTGTTATACCTCAGGTAAGTTATTCTCCATGTCTCATTTTCCTCCCTGTAAAATGAGGACAACCATCCTACCTCATAAGGCTGTTGTAAAGATTAAAGATGTTATTACCTGAACAGTATGTAGAACAGTACTTGGAGAGTTTTTAGTAAAAGTTAGCGAAAATCATTACTATTGCCATCACACAATCACTTACATATGCCAGGTTGGAATGATTAACTTTCCTTCTAAAACATGACTGAATTTCCTGACTCCTCCTTAATCATTGTCCACTGAGGCACAGCAAAAGGACAAGACTTTTACTCTATTCCCACCCTCTTAGCCCACAATATTAACTACAGCACTTTCTTTAAAAATACAATTAAATATTACCAAGGAGTTCATACAACAGCTCCTCTTCAAACTTTTATCCAAATTTTCAAATGTATTTGCATAATTGATAAAGAGATTATTTTTTTTCTTCTGTATCTGTTTCCCTTTCTGCTTTCTCTCCATTTCTCTTAATCTGGTTAGCAGCCTGTACATATTTTATTGAGTCATTCAAATATCAGCTCCCACAAATTTCCATGTAAAAATGTTTATAGAACAAAATCATATTCCAGAAAAGAGAAAAGCAGCTCAACCTGCTCACTTTCAACAGGTGGCACTACTGTTATACCTGGCGCTTTTAGTTCTGCTATCAATGGTTTGCGTGATGTATGAAGCAATGTTACCTTTGAAACGTACTTATAAAAAAAGAAAGTCAAAATATAAATATCTTTGTTAAAATGTTTAAGAGTTGAAAACACACATACTTGTAACCAATATCATTATCATTTCCAAGTTCTATCTTGAAACTAGACTGAATTGTTTTTTGGTTTTTGGTTTTAACCTTTTGGAACCTAACATCTTGGGTAAAGTAAAGGAGTCTCTGTATTCTAATCATAAGCTCCACACACAACTTATGAGACAACAAACAGGTTTCATAGAGATTCTCTCCTATGAAAAACTAAAAGAATGGCATATTCAATCAAAATTCTCAGTTACTAAACAATAGCCATACAATCAATTTTTTTTTTTTTTTTTTTTTTTTGAGTTGGAGTCTCATTCTGTCGCCAAGGCTGGAGTGCAGTAGCACGCTTATAGCCACCCCAGCGTCGACCTGCTGGGCTCCAGCGATCCTTCTGCCTCAGTCTTCCAAGTAGCTGGAACTCCAGGTGCGTACTACCGTGCCCGGCTAATTTTTTTTATCTATTATAGAGACAAGGTCTCGCCAAGTTGCCCTGGCTTGTCTCAAACCCGCAGGCTCAGACAATCCACTCACCTCGGCCTCCCAAAGTGCTGGGATTACAGGCTGAGCCACCAAGCCCGGCCACAATCAATTTTTCAACCATGAAGTCAAATACTCTCTTCACAAAATATACTTAATAAAACACAAATTTTATTTAAAGAAATAAGATACATTTGCATCATTACTATCTATAGTCACTATTGTGAATAATCAAAATAAAAATTGATCAATTCTAATGTATTTGGGACAATCATTTTCAGGTAAGAAACACAGACACGTTACTTTTGCTATACCTTCATCAATTCCACTTAGCCGGTGGTTCAAAACAGAATGGGAAGATTCTTTCAGATCTTCATATTCTTCTACTGGCTCAACAACGGAAGGCTTATCACGTTGTGAATAAATAAACTGTGCAGCTAGAATATAAAATGATCAAAGAATGCTGTAGTATAGCCACTTTCCATTCACTTTTTTTAAATAAAGGTTAAAGTAAAAGTTAAAGATTCTGATCTACCACCCAGAGTCAGCTAGTCACATTCTATAATAATGGATTAAAACGAAAAACAATCTAAGACAAAACATATACCCAAAATCCTGCTCAAATGTTCTAACTCTTAAACTCTTATCATCTTCTTCTTTCTTTCTCCAATCTCAAAGAAAACTCCACTGAGCCTCCTTTCTCCATGGTTTTCAAAAACCACCTTTCCTAATACCTCTGGCTTGCATACTATTCCATGTTCCCTAAAATGTTCTCTTCTTTGCTACAATTATTTCAAACCATATAGCAAACTTACTAATTTAAATAATTAAGAAAACCCTAAAACGTATTTGCATAATTAAGAAAACAAAAGGTTAATGTTCACTTCCCAAGAACTGCTAATGTTGCCTGAATTCAATAGTTCAATGAAAACACAGGCCTTAACCTATGAACAACCCTTACTTTCAGTCACACACTGACACTATGAACTACTGTCCTATACCTAAATTTGACTTTCAAACATCTGTCTGTGCTACTCTGCAATACTGACAGTATTATCAGTAAATATATAACTGGGTATTAGATATCTCATGACAGGAAAGAAAGACAGATTATCAAAGTGTTAATATATATCTGAGTACCATAAATAAAATACAAGTGAGCAAAGGAGAAATTCACAAGGCATGCCCGAAGTATTAACATTTCTACCTCTAATAGATGGTCACTGAACTCAATTCTGGAAACTGTTAAATTGTGAAGGAATAAAATTAAAGGATATGTTAAGGATAGAAATATACTATTCAAAAGGCAAGGTATTATTATGAATTTTACATGATTTTGCTTTCTGTAAAAGCACTACATATGTTCTCTCAACAAGTTTCACTTAGGAAATACTGACAAGTAAGGAAGTTCTCAATGTATAGGCATCTACTCTCCTCCTAGGAGCTATATTTTTTACTACTACCACCCCCCCAATACACACCCTTGTACACGCTATTAGGAAGGCCTTATTTATTAAAGGAAAACTCCATTCAAAATTTATAGATAATGCACATAATAGAAAGCTGTGGCCTGAGCGTTACACCCTCAGAAAACCACAGCATAAGTGCTCTCTATTCACTGTACAAGTCAATGGCCTTACAGATTCTCAGGGAAGGCAAAGAAGAAAAACGTAATGACATATCTTAAGTCAAATGAGTTAACACAGATAAGTGCTGCAGAAGCATAAAGGATTAAGTAATCAATAAAGACTGAAGTAATAATAAAACAGGTAAGAACATAGGACAAGCTGAAGAGATGGAAGAGATCCTGAACAAGGAAAACAGAACAAAAGAAACAGAGCCAATGAGAGAATTCAATCTATTCAACTATAATGCATGTTTCCTAAATACAAATTAGCTCATACTAATTGGCAGACAGCAGAATGATGAGGCAATATTAAGAATGCTTTAGTTGGTGAAATTTTTCTCCCAATACTTCAGGGGTTTGCAATACCAAACAATAGCAAGAGATATGCAGTCCAATAACACTAATCCCAGAGAAATATCCTGTAATTGTGATGTAATGTAATGCCATCTAGCCCCAGAATGCATGTGCTGTTTTCTTCCTCTTGGCTCAGATTGGCCATATGCTGTTTTCAGAGTCCTTCCTGTTTGGATCTCCAAGATTCTGTCTTCACAACATTACTCATTAGTTTCAGTCCTTTCTTATATCTTCTTGTGTCAAACTTTCACTTTAAAGAAAAAGTAAAGTCCTATACTTACTGAAGTATTTATTAGCAAGTTAATATATCTTTTCAAATGTGAAAGCATTTTTAATAAGATGATTGCTGTTTTTCTTCAATTTTTTATTTAAAGATGTGGGGTACAATTCAGGGTTAGGTATACGAATGTTCATTATGCAGATATCCTTGTTGATGAGGTGTGCCTCCTCCATCCCTGGTAGTTTCCCTCAACTACCAATCCCACCTCCCTTCCCCTGGCAGTTTCCCCCACTGCTAATTCCTTTCTTATAGTATTATGATAATTGTTCAAGGTCAGCTTATGAGTGAGAACATATGATACTCAGTTCTCTGATTCTGTGACAGATCACTCAGTATTATAAAGTCTAAGTCTATCCAAGTTGCTGCGAAGTTCATAATTTTGACCTTCTTAATGGCTGCACAAAATTCCATCATGTATATTTATATTTCTCAAATCCAGTCCTCTTTCGATAGGCAGCATGGTTGGTTCCATGTTTTGGGTATTGTGAATAATGCTGCAATAAACATATGTGTGCAGGTATCTTTTTCATGTAGTGTTCTGAGTATCTCTGGGTATATTCCGTGAAGGGGGATTGAGGGGTTGTATGGAAGGTCGATTTTTAGATCTTTTAGGAATCACTAAACTGTTTTCCTCAAAGGTTGTACTAGTTTACACACCCACCAACAGTATAGGAGTGCTCACTTTTCCCGCATCCTCTCCAGCATCTGTTGTTTTTTGAGTTATTGATGATGGCCATCCTGATTGGAGTTAGGTGGTATCTCAGTGTGGTTTTAATTTGCATTTCTTTGATGACTAGTGAGGCTGAGCATTTTTTCATGTATCTGTTGGCTGCTCATATGTCCTCTTTTGGGATGTGTCTATTCATATCTTTTGCCTACATTGTAATGGGGCTGTTTGTTTTTTCTCTTTTCAGCATATTTGAATTACTTGTAGATCCTAGATGTTAAGTCTTTTTTGTTAATACTCTATAGGTCGAGTGGTTTGCCCTGATTCTATTTTTTACTCGTAAGACTTGGTATTTCTGGCATACAATTTTGAAGACCACAAAGTTTTTCAGAAATGCATATATATATATATATATATATAGAGTGTGTGTGTGTGTGTGTGTGTGTGTGTGTGTGGTGCCAAAAAAAGCATACATTTTTAGAGATGTTATCTATGTATTATTTTTCAAAGTTGAATCGAATGACGGTAGCAGTGTGTAACATGACGTTCACTCAAAAGTTGGTGTTAATCAGATGAAGGCTAGCATCACCATAGGCAGGACAGTTAAAGAAGATGGCAGAAGCACGGTTGTCATTTGAGGAATACAGGACCATCTGAAATTTGGTGGTATTTGAAATTTGAGAATGTTGTGGAAGTACAATGATGAGAGAGGTATGAGTATGCAACAGAACCTCCAACACACCTAACAACTGCATGCATCCATAAGTTTGAGACACATGGCACTGTGTGTGATATGCACAAGGGAAGATTTGGGAGTCCTTGCACAGCAACAAGTCCTGCAGTAGTTCACAGTAATCAGAAGTACCTGGACACTGATGGTAACCACTGTGAGTACCTCTTGTAATTGCAGAAGTCAAATGTAACTTCTATTGATCTTTTGTTATCGGTATATATTGACTATTACAAATTTAATAGTTTTTTCCTTTCTTAAAATGTGTATACATTTTTTTGGCACCACACAAATACACACACATACTCACACATGTGTATATACATATACATGTATGTCCCTATTTTTCCCCCTCTTGTGCAAGGAGATAAGACTGGTATGATAAAGTCAGCATTGCTAAATAACAGAAAAGAGATAATCCTATTTCATAAATTCTCTTAGAGGACCACTTTTTTTCCACATGTTAAAATCTCAAGCCGGGCTCGGTGGCTCAGGCTGTAATCCCGCGCCTTTGGGAGGCTGAGATGAGTGGATTGCCTGAGCCCGCGGGTAGACCCGCCTGGGCAGGGAGACCTCATCTCTACAATAAATCAAAAAATCTGCCGGGCGTGGTAGCGTGCGCCTGTAATTCCGGCTACTCGGAAAGCTGAGGCGGAAGGATCGCCGGAGCCCAGCAGGTCTGGGCGACAGAGTGAGACTCCAACTCAAAAAAAAAAGCTCAGAATTAGGGATGCACCCTGCAATCAAATGGTATCTTAGCATTATGTAATACTTAGATTGACAGCCTTTTGTTTTAAAGTGGTCTGTAAAATAACATTTACAATCTATGGCATCTTAGAGTCAATAAAATGTGGTAGTACTAAAAAAATATAAGCTGGGCCATTTTCTACCTGGTGATTTACAAATTGCTTTCTCAGCTCTGATAAACTTATTCGGTTTAGCCTAAAAGTAACAAATATACTTCCCCCAATTTCCTCTCACACCTCTGAACTATAAGGAAGAAATCTAAGACGAATCAAAAAATTAAATAAGGCATGAAATCAGATGTTTCCCTCAACAAGTTTCACTTAGGAAATATTGACAGGTAAGAGGAAGTTCTCAATGTACAGGCTTCTACTCAACATCCTAGGAGCTACTTTGTCTGTGGGGTTTCCTACTACCACTACACCCTCCAAGACACACTTAAATTCAATTCAAAAGCCTACACTGTGGCCACTGTTTTGGAAGTAGTAATGACTAGGTTTGCCAGAAAGGAAGGAGGGTAGGAAAACTCCCCCAGAAAAAATAGCAGCTGGGGGTGGGGAGAGCAGTTCAAACCTTTGAAGTTGAAATGAGAGTTCAAAAAGCAACAAATACAAAAAACTGAAGTTAGAGAAAAGCAATGGTTAGTGATAAATACAAAATGATATTCTTCTATAAATTTTAAATCACAAACTTATTAGAAGTGCTTTCTGAAAAAATAAACCCCACAGGGATTTTTTTCCCATTGAAGGCATTTTAACAAATACAAAAGGTCAACGAATTCAAAACCTAACTCCTGAAACTACCTAACATTGTTTCCTAAATACCTAACAATAAAAATTATGGAAGCACTCATTAAAGATATAGCTTTCTAGGCCTCTTACCCTGGAGACTATGATCCAGTGGTGCTGCAATGGAGCAGGAACCTGTATTTTCAAGAATCACTCCCAGCTGATTCACATCATCAGGAACAGTTTGGAAACACTGGCCTGCAGACTTCCCCTGTAGTACACTTTGTAGACCATTGTCAGTTACCTGCCCAAAATACTACCTCCCCATACTTAACCTCCAACAAGCTGACACAACAAACACAAAATTTAAAAATGTCTTCCACAATTGGGTCCCCATTTCCTTTCTTAGCACTCTTTCCTGCTACAACTCACACTAATCATGGAAGTCTCCTGAAACAAGCCTCACTTAGAGGCCATTGCTTAAGCAATGCTATTTCCTCTACCTGGGATGCCATTTTTCTCCCAAATTTCCCAGCCCCAATCCCACCTCCTTCCAGAAGCCTTCCCAGACTCCTTCATTCAGGATTGCTTTACTTACCATACTGCTGTAGAAAGCTATTCGAACAAGACTTTAAACATGGTGCCTTACACCAAACTAACTGATCAATGTATTCGAATAGGGCTTTTCTTACACATAAATTGAAGCTCAATAAAGTTTCTAAATTATAATGGACTGAATAAAGATTACTTCTAATCATTGAAACAAAATACAGAGCCAGTCGAATAAAGTTTTATATGTAGGCTCTTTTTGCTATCCCCACTCTTGACATAAATTCAAGTCCAGGCACAGTGGCTCACGCCTATAATCTCAGCACTTTGGGAAGCGGAGATGAAAGGACTGCCTGAGCCCACGGGTTTGAGACCAGCCTGGACAACTCGGCGAGATCTCATCTCTACAATAAATCAAGAAAAACTGGCTGGGCATGATGGTGCATGACTGTAATTCCAGCCACTTGGAAGGTTGAAGCAGAAGGATCACCTGAGTCCAACAGGTCGAGGTTGCAGTGGCCATGAGCGTGCCACTGCATTCCAGCCTAGGCAGCAGAGTAAGACTCCAACACACACACAAACACACACAAAAATTCAATACTCAGTATCAAAGACAATCTTTCTAAAGGAAATTAAAAAGTTAACATTTAGAAATCGCTTTTCCATCAGGAAAACTGGGCTTAACAGAATTTTTTAAAAACCCATATGTGCTAATTATAGAGAGGAATTCATATTAGTAAAGTCACTCAAATGTCATATTCAAACTATGTTCAGCTCTTCAAAGACATTAGCTGCTTCTTTAAGAACGCAGTATTCTAAAACTATTTTTTTAATTGAAAATTACTTGGAAAATATAACATTAAAGAGGAAAGTAAGTTTCTGACCTGACATTACTGCTATTTTATAAATGTTGTGAAAATCTTAAAAATCAAAAGTCACATGCTTTTGTTAAAAATACCAGTTTGAATTAGCCAGGCGTGGTAGTGAAAGCCTATAGTCCCAGCTACTCGGGAGACTGAGGCTGGAGGATCACTTGAGCCCAGGAGTTTGAGGCTGTGATGAGCTGTGAATGTGACACTGTACTCCAGCCTGGGTGACAGAGTACAACTGACTCAAAAACAAACAAAAAACAAATTACAGTTTGTCACAGAAAAAAACCAAAACAATTTAACTATTTCCTGCTTTGCTAATGTCTGCTGACTCCTTAGTATATACAAAAGTAACTCTCAGACTCAGACTGTCCTGAATATAAACCACATACAAGACATACATCAAGAGCTATGAGAGACACAGAGATAAATTCTAACCCTCTCCTCAGGAAAACTAATCCATAAATGCAAATCTCAGTACAACACCCTCTGAAGGTCTGGTCTTGTGTATTGTTAGCTCGTTATTCAATATTAAACACTATTTACCCAGATAAGCCTAGATAAATGGCTACGTTAACCTGCAATATTAAGATGTCTTTCAGTAATCCCTCTATGAAGGATTCCAGTCACATGGAAGCCAAATTCAACCAGTTTCTAAGTACTGGAGACCTCAGTGCCTATACATTTTCTCTCGAATCTATTTCCAAATCTATGACCTAAACAAATGATTCTCAATGCATGCCATAAGCATATTCTACTAGGCCTGTTAAACAACTAATCTCCCTCACTCCCAACGTTTCTGACTCTTGAGTGGGACCCCCCAGTACTGCATTTCTAACAAACTCTCGAGTAATGCTGATGGTTCAGGGAACACACTTTGAGAAGACTGTCCTAAAATATCCTCATCTCCTCTAGATACATACATAATAGTCTCCTAACTAGTCTACCTACTTCCCTCCACTCATGAACCCTTCAATCTGCTTGCTACCATGAAGATTTTTTTAAAAACCCAAATCGAACATTACACTCCATCACCTTCTTGGTTCCATGAACATGCCATGCTCTTTATTGTGCTTAGAGTGTGAGTGATGAAGACAGTGCTACCAGACTTTGGTTGGTCTTTTTACATTTTTTGTTCTGTAATACCTAGTTAACAGCTTTTTTTTTCTTTCCAGAGACAGGGTCTCATTCTGTTGCCCAGGCTGAAGTGCAGTGGTACAAGCACAGATCACTTTGTCAACTCTAAAATTTAAGTTACCTAGTCAACTGAGATGTTAAAGCATAGGAGCCCAAAGGCCTAGGAAATTTCTTGGAAAATGTGAAATTTATTTTATTCTCCAATCCCTATAACATGTCTTTATTTGAATCTCTAATAAGGAGCTGTAAAGGAATGCTGGTTACTAAGCCATCTTTCAGCTTCTAACCTACCATTCTTTATTCAGCTTTGTGATGCTGGGTTGAAGTCCCTGCAAAGCACATTTCTTCTTTGATACCTTTTACCGTCTTTGACACTTGTAGGATCAGCCAATAAGGAATGCTCAAGGGAAACTGGAAGACCAGAGAAGGAAGGCACATGCTCCTTCCTTTTAGCTTCTTGTTCCAGTCAGTCATACCAACAACACTTCACCTTGTAGAAGCAGTTTGCTCCAGTAGGCAGCAATTAATATCATTTTCCAGTTTTTCCAAAACTCCCAGAACCACCTTCAACTTGTCTCTTCACTCCCCAGACACCATGACCAGCCAGTAGATTAGAATTCCCTCTTCAAAAGGTTAAATCTTAGCTTCAGAGGGATTCAAAGAGATCTTCAGCCATGCAGCGTCTCCCTCCCCAGTCTCATCCAGTCTTTCCTGTGAGCTTTAGAGGCAAACTTCCAAAGCAGAATTCTCTCCTCAGGGTCTAAGTCACAGCTCCAAGGAGCCCTCACAAGATTCTGATAGGTGGTTTCAACTTTGTCCATTTATTCCTTGAAGAACTAGGGATGGTAAATGCTTCCTGAATTTACTACCTTCTTGATATTTTGGTTGGCCTTTTTATACTTTTTTGTTCTGTAATACCTAGTTAACAACTTTTTTTTTCTTTCCAGAGACAGGGTCTCACTCTGTTGCCCAGGCTGGAGTGCGGTGGTACAAGCACAGCTCACTGCAACCTCAAACTCCTGGGCTTAACCAATCCTTCCTCCTCAGCCTCCTGAGTAGCTGGGACTACAGGTGCATGCCACCACACCTGGCTAATTTTTAAAAATTTTTTTTGTGGAAACAAGATCTCACTGTGTTGCTGAGGCTGGAACAACTCTTTATATTAATCCCCTATGGTAAAATAACTGGTGCAATTTTTAACTCCTAACAGAATACTGACTAATAGCAGTGAAACATTAAAGAAAAGAAAGGCCATGGTTAGACTAAGCGAGGAAAGTATTTGACAGGCCTATAAACATAGAGCTAGATGCATTTCAAAATAACAACAGGAAAAAGGTGACAGTAAGGGTAGATATGATAAAGACAACTTCTAGAGCACCTATGCCTTTATAAAGAAAAAGGTATTATAAAAGTCAGAAGGGACATGTTTGGTCTTCAAAGGCTAAAAGTGGGATTAAAGCAGATACAGTTTATAGGACAGCCCAGCAGATTATAGGGTAATTAAGACAGGTCTTAGTCCATTCAGGCTGCTATGACAAAATGGCATGAACTGGGTAGTTTATAAGCAACAGAAATTTACTTCTCACAGCTCGGAGAATGGGAAGACCAAGATCAAGACAGAGTCTGTATCCGGTGAAGGTCCGTTTTCAGGCTCTCAGATGGCACCTACTTGTCCTCACATGCAAGGGGCTCTCCTAGGCCACTTTCATAAGGGTACTATCATACTTAAGAAAGCTCTACCCTCATGACCTAATCACCTCCCAAAGGTCCCCTTTCCTAAATTATACTATTACCTTGGAGGTTGAAATTTCAATATATGAATTTTGGGGATACACAAATATTCAAACCATAGCAGATGATTTTAAAGGGAATGTAATTATATTAAAACTTCAAACTTGTGGAAAATTAGTTTTTTAGTTATATTTACACTATACTTAACTATAGGTAAACTGTATTCACTTTTTATACCATACTAAAATTGAGTAAGGCATTTTAACCAACAGCATATATAGTAAGCTAAAATTTGAAGACAAATGCATTGTTAGGGAAATCAGTGAGAGAAAGATCAGGATCAAAGCCTCAGTCTTTGCTGGAAAGGACATAGGAATGTTTTCCTTACATGGTAACAAAGGAAAAATCTTTGGGCAGATGATCTAGAAAATGTAGCTCAAATGCAGAATGATTCAGAAAGTTGAATTCTAAATCCTTTTGTGGCCCCATAAGAAGACTAAACTATATGTATTTGGTTTATTTACCTAGCTGTTTAGTATTGTTTATACAGTAGATAAAGTATTGTATAAAGGGAAGTCTATTCATAACCTAGCAATGTTTCTAATATTTAAAAGATCCTTGGGGGTATAACTGTTGCCTGTCACCAGAGGCTTTAGAATTCCATTATCAATTAAATCACCATTTTAGTATATTTAGATTAACTGTAAGTTGCAAAGAATATGGGAAAAACCACAGACCAGAGTTTTCTTCAAACTGCTTAAAACTAAATGACAAAAGCAAAACCTTAAATTCTACTCACAGGTAAAGAAATTACTTTATATATCTTTGAAAAATAACATATAATTATCTTTTTAAATGTTACATATGACAGTCTATGGAACATTCCAGTCCTATAAAGACAATAATATTTACTTGATACTTTTAAATACCCAAATCAAAAAATTCATTTTTTTTATTCACCTGTTGATGGCGAAATACAATAATCATCCTCTACCGAGTGGCCATAGAGATCATCATCTTCGAAATCTAAAAGATACACAAAAAAAGACAAATTCATTTACAAGGTCTTTTCATACACTTATTATAAATGAGAAAGCATCTGAATTCTCTCCAAAATAACTTGTTTATCAATATTTACTTTTCAAAAAAATGCTAAGAATTACACTCACAAAATAGGTATTTCTATATTATAAAGACATGTATTGTCCTTCTGTTTCTGTTTTGTTTTTTTTTTTTTGCAAGAGACAGAGTCTCGCTCTTTGCCCAGGTTGAAGTACAGTGGTGTGATCATAGCTCACTGCAGCTTTGAACTCCTGGGCTAAAGTGATCCTCCCTCCTCACCCTCTTGAGTAACTGGGATTACAGGGGCATGCCACCACACTCACCAATTTTTTTTTTTTTTTGAGACAGGGTCTTGCTATGTTGCCCAGGCTTATCTTGAACTCTTGGCCCCAAGCAATCCTCTGGCTTCAGCCTTCCAAAGCACTGTGATTACAGGCATAAGCCACCACACCAGTCACGGTTCAGTGCTTAAGACAACTGGGTATAAGTTTTTCCAAGTTTTTACCTCAGCTGATCAAAAAATAATAATCCTATAGACACTACACTTGAATAGTCTTTCTAGTGTTGACAAAAACTTGAAATTAGCCATGTGTCCTTTTTTCACCAAATGCCCTCTATAACCAAAGCATTTTTTCCCAGTAGAACTGACTAGCACAGGGTGTACAACAGATCATGAAAGTAATTCTTCTTCATATAGAGCTAGGGAACTTCTATACTAATCCCTGTGCTTACTCCATTGACAGTTAACTGACCTTTTTCCTACTGACTGGAATATGCTCTCTGCCTAGATGTTCAAGGCTGTTTCTTTCTCCTGGCGAAAGTTTTAGCTCGAATGTCACCTCTTTGCAGAATTCTTCCCTGACCATTCTGGGTAAACCAGCAAGCCCCCGTGCCACCTTTATCCTTTAGCACACTCCTCCAATTTACAGTATGTCTTCAAAGCACCACACTCCTGTTCACGCCAAGAGACTGTCAGCTTCTTTTTATATTTTTAATAACTTCATTCTATTATAGAGATGTGGAGTACAAGTCAGGATTAGGTACATAAGTAACCTATGTGCAGGTTAAGTTTGGGCCTCCAACTGGTCTTCACTTCCCGGGTTTAGGACCAGGCACTGTCAATCCCTCCCTTGTGCAATTGTGATTAATGGAAAACTTGGTTTAGCAAACTACCGAGCACATATTTAACACTAAATTAATATTTGTATTATAAATTAATAAATCAAGCTAATTAAAACTAAAAACCCACAAAGAACAGAAATATATTTACATAAATGTATTTACTTATTTGTCAACACATACAAATACCACATTAGGGACCATTAGAGATAATCGTGATTTAATAGTGAGCACGGTCCCCAGTTACCTCCACACCTGAAATCTGACAAGGAACACAGACAAGAAAATGGGCAATTACAAAATCATGTGACAAATGCATGACATGAGAAACATGGAGCAATTTGGAAACACCCACATGAACAGCAAAACTAGAATAGGGCATGGGGTGGCTAGGGGAAAAAAACCCAAAATACAGCATCTAACCCAATTCCAAAGATGAGAGTTAGTTACATTTTGAGGGTATTCATGCAACAGGAACAGCATGCTCAAAGTTAGATAAATGCTGTTATTGGATAAAAATATGCAACATTCAATAAATTATGAGATCACAGCTCCAAGTTAATAAATAACAATTTACTAACAAATAAATGAGGGGTCATTCACAAACAAAATCTTTGTAGATATTAAAAACAAGAAGAATCCTTTTTAATAAGTCTGCTAATGTTGAAATTGACTCTAAAGTGTCACAGTATAAAAGATGAGGAGAATTCTGTCCTGCAATCTGTGTAAAGTAGCTTGTTTCCTCAATAAAATTTTGGAGTACTTACTACAGGTAAAGAATACTGTAACAGCTACTTAAAATTAAAGTATGGATTTTGCCTTCCACGAGCTTATAAACTTTTGAGAATCTAAAAATTATGATCCTGAGAGTACAAGGGAAAGCCTAAATGGGAAGAAGAGAAATAAATCAGGCCCTGAACATGAGCAAAATTTTTATAAACAGGAAATGAGGACGAACCTCCTATGTTACAAAAACAGCTTGGTTATGATGTCATCAATTACTCTACAAACACATGACAACAGTAGAATCTGACCCCAGCTGGACAAGGTGATATTTAGCACTCATTCTCTCAGGCCAAGCACCTTTCCTCCTCAATGAAGCATTCCTTTTCATAGAAATCCTGATTATGCAAAAGAAAATAGCTGGGCATGGTGGCATGCACCTGTAGTCCCAGCTACTCAGGAAGTTGAGGATGGCAGATTGCTTGAGTTCAAGGCCACAGTGAGCCTTGATCTTGCCATTGCACTCTGCAATGGATGACAGAGTGAGACCTCTGACTCCAAAAAACAAAAAAAAAAAGAAAGAAAGAAATCCTGCTTAAACTCTCCCAATCCACTGTGAATTAAGTGTTTTCATATGCACAATCCCTCATAGCACTCTGTCAGTACTTTTTCTAACACCTCTCATACTGTAATCATCTGTAACTTGTATTATCTCCTCCTTTTAAACCACTTTCAAATATCTTACTGTTAGTCCCAAAGTTTAGAACGGTACTCTAAGCACTCAATAAATGTTAAGAAAATGATAAGTGACTATTAAAGAAACAAATGAGCAAAGATTAGGCCTACTCATGTTCTTTATATATCACATTTGCAAAATATCTCCCAGTCTTAATTTCTCAGGTAACAGTAGCCCAGATGCAATACTTACATTCACAGCAGTACTTCCTTAAAAGGGCAGGCCTCCATTCCAAAGTGAACACCAGGAAATTACCATGTGCCAGGCAGACTGCATCACAGTCTCCAAATACAGCACAAGCTGCCCTCCACTATGGATTAGACAACACAAATATTCCAGAATAATCTACTTGGGGTGCCAGTGATAAACACTAATGTATTTAGCACTATATATATTAGTGCTTTACAAAACAAAAGATTTTTGTTCCTCTTCTGTATTAGTACATATTTGCTCATATTTTTAATTTGTATGACGTGTGGTGATGCCTTTAAGAGACATATGCTCCTCCTAAAACTAACTCTAACTCCTTTAACTACTAGAAAATATTCATATACACATTTTTTTTATTTCACTTTTAAAATCAGAAAGTCCTTTCCCATGCCCTCTTTCCTCTCGTAATACTTTTTCTTTCCATTTCAAAATACGTTTATGCTAAGCATTGCCAGCCGAGAACTAAGTGTACATCTCAAGAGCATCTATGTGATCGACTTATCCTTTGGGTCCTTTTAATATGTGTCTTTTCTACAGTCTCCTAAACTCCCAATTTGAAATCCGTTGAAAAATAAGTTAGCTCAAGTAAAAGTGTTCATTAACACACACAAAAGGTTTATCACGTAAATCTTAAGTTTCAGCAGGTGACTTGAATGCAAGCACTAAGTCAATCTACGTTTACAAGGAAGCAAAGTTTCATGGACAATTCTAAAAGGGGGCTTGGGGAGAGAAGCTAGCAGCAGGCACGTGAGTGCCGGACCTGGGAGCAAACAATGGGAGAGGTGATAATGCTTACATACATAAGTATCACCGAATCCCAACCTCACGACGTGTCCTTCCCATCTGACGCTATGCAGCACCTTCTTCTTCCCGAATGAAATCAATCCCAGAGGGTAGAGATCACAACTGAAAACAACGCCACGGTGGCACTCAGGTGTCCCGTCATTTTCCCCCGACAGGGCCTCCCCGAATTCCAGCCTGGTCCAATGAGAGGAACCCACAGATGGAAGTGGATGCCAAAGGGCTGGGATCCCAGCTGGAACAGCGAAAACAACGGCCCGGCATGACCCCGCCACCTACCTTCATCGTAGTTATAGCCTCGGACATTCCGATGCCGCGCCATGGCGGCGGAGATGGCGTTTGCCACAGTCCCTTCGGATATATCCCGCTTAGATATTGACGAGGCGCCGACTGCGGCCTGAAGAACACCTAACCGCCATCTTGGCTTCCGGCAGGCGTCTGCGCCGAGCGCCTGCGCACGCACGACGTCTTATCTGCGCACAGCGCGACGGCAACCTCTCAGGGTCAAGGTCCTCCTCCCTAAGGACGCATGCGCACTTCTGCGCACGGGTCCGGGGCATGGCTTCTGCGTGGCGGTGCTTGCCGGCACCGCTGGCTGTCGGGGTTTCCAAATAAGAAAATCCCGCCACCCAGAATTGGCTGGTTTGGACCAAATTTTGTGAGCCGGAGTCCTTGATCTACACCAGTGTTCCAGATTATTTTCCAAATTTGTTTTCTGATCATCTACTGAAAAAGCCAACTGTGTACTCAATAAGAGCAAGGACCTTGTTTTCCATAGACCTGGAAGACTGCCCACTTTGGTCTCTGAGATCTAGTTAGGCACACAGTAGGCATTCAACAAATGTATAAATTTGGTCTAAGAATTATACAGGCTGGTCACATGTTCTTCAGACGCCTGGCCCCCTTCTCTCCCTTGAGAAGTGGATTCACCCTCTTTCTCTCTATCTCTTTAAGCTACTCCCAATCTAAAACAGAAAAAGAATTAGTTCAAGCTTTAGAGGGAGTAAAGGCTATTTTTTAAGCGTTAAAAAGGCTATGTTTAAGGTTAAATTGAGAACCTGGCCACAGTAGGTCACCATGTGTTCGTGTAATGCTTGGCTGTCATGTACACACTCGATCCTGCATTAATTCCTCTCATAAACAACTATCTGCCCTTAGCTGTGTAACCGATGTTAGCTATGTAAACAATCTTTACAGCATCATAAAGAAGGATTCACTAAAACATTCATTGAACTCATAATTGTAAGTAACATAGTATGCATAAATACAGCTTTTCAGACATAGCGCTGGCCTTAGGTGGTGATGATGAAGGTTGTTGATGCATGAATCTATAACCTATCATTAAATGTATCATTAAATGTCCTCATTTCTTAGAACATAAAGTTAATAACGCTATATATATATGCATATATATGCACTAACTTCATTATCGTGCTGAAAAAAATCACTGCAGTTTTAGCTTGTGTTTTTGAAATGATGATTTCCATGAAAGTTCTAAAAATGAATTAATGAATTAAAAGCTTACTCAGCTTTTACTTATCTGCAATTGAAAGAAAAAAATAAGAGTAATACAAATTTAATTCATATTTGTAAGTGACTTGGAAGGTATTTATGCATGCATTTGTATATTATATTTTTGTTATTCGTTATTGTTTCATGTGGCTCCAAGTCAAAATTCTACACAAAAATAGAGTTGCTAATTTTATTTGGCTTAAGTGTTTTTTTTATTTTACACCTTTAGATAAATTTTATATTGCAGACTGTTTCTTTGTAAAACAGAGATGGTAAAACTATCCAGCTCAGAGTTATGAATAATTTATCAATTCAAGATTACGTGAACATATCCAGATCCCTACTTCTATATCCAGAATATAAAATCCCAAAATATCCAGGGATCCCTCACTGCCTCCTCATCATGGTCCCTGACAACTGATCACCTGTCACTTGCATTTTTTTAAAATTATATAAATGTAATCATATATTCTTTTTTCTGTCTTAATTCACTCAGCATAATTATTTTGATATGCAACCATGTTGGTGGTAGAATCAACAGAGGAAGATTCCATTGTATGGATATGCCACAATTTGTTTTCCATTTGCCTACTGATAGATATTTGGGTTGTTTTCAATTCTGGCTACTTCAAATAAAGCTCCTGTGAATATCTGTGTACAAATCTTTGTATGGACATAAACTTTGATTTCTCCTGGGTCAATACCTAGGAGTGGAATGACTGGATGATATAAGTTATCTTTAGCTTTTAAAAGAAAATGCCTTTTGTTTTCCAAAATGGTTGAAACATTTTCTCTTGCCACCAACAGTGTAGTTCTGTTTTCTCCACATCTTTGCCAACACTTCATATGATCTAAAGATGCTAAGTTTATTTGACATTTGTGTATTCTCTTTGGTGCAGTGTTTGAATCTTTGGTCAATTTTTAATGGGATGTTTGTTCATTTTTTTGTTTTTGAGTTTGGAGTGTTCTTTTCATATTCTGGATACAATTCCTTTATCTAATATATAATTTGGAAATATTTCTTCCAGCATGTGACTCATCTTTTATGCTCGTAATAGTGTCTTACTAGAAGTTTTAATTTTGATGAAGTCCAGTTTATAAATTTTTTTACTTAATGCATTGTGCTATTGATTTTGTTCCTAAAAAGTCTTCAATGTCACAAAAATGTTCTCTCTTTTGAAAAATAAGTTTTACAACTTAGAGTTTTACATTTAGGTTGATGACACAAATTCATAATTTGGTTTTTTTATATGGGAAAAGGTTTGGATTAAAGTTCATTTCTTGCATATGGACATTTGTTGTAGCACCATTTATTGAAAAGAAGATCTTTTCTTCACTGAATTGCATCTGCATTTGTATGAAAAATCAGTTGTCCAGTGTGGGGCTATCTCTGGACCACTGATATCCTGATCCACTGATATACTGATCTAATGATCTAGCTTAGCACTGGTACCATGCTGTCATGATTAATGTAGCTTCATAAATCTTAAAATTGGTGGTGTTAATCCTCCACCCTTGTTCTACTTCTTTAGAGTTCTCTTAGCTATTTTAGGTCCTTGGCATTTCCATATGAATTTTCAAATGAAGTTAATAATTACTGATAGTATTCCTTCTGGGAGTGTAATTGACATTTTGCTTACTTTGTAGGTCAGTTTGGAGAAAATTTACATTTTAACAGTAAGTCTTTCAACACATGCATATATTTTATTCCTCTCAATAATGCTTTCTATTTTTGAGTGACTTGCACAACTTTTGAAGATTTATTTCTAAGTACTCCATACATATTTTTTGATGCTATTGCAAATAATATTTTTAAAACTTTTAAAGTAAACATATGCAATTAAACTATTAAAATTAGTAAATTAACACTATCAATACACGAAATTGTATATTTTATGCATTCTATAATTGTACAAAACTAAATTGTATATAACATAATTTATATGATTGTATAAAATCACAAAATTTTATATATAATTGCATAAAACTATATAATGTATATATGATAGTAACAAACAATACAAAATTAAAAATTCATTAGCTATGTTAGCATTAAAAAATCATCCTAAGTAAATTTTAAAAAATTCATCCTATGATACTTAGGATAAATATAAGAAAATATATATGAGAGAAGACCCAAAAAAACCACAGCATTTGTTTATAAGAACTCTGTATTCTTGTTTTTTTTTGTTGTTGTTTTTTTTTTTTTTTGAGTTGGAGTCTCACTCGGTCGCCCAGACTGGAGTGTAGTGGCCGCTCCCGGCCACCGCAGCCTCGACCTGCTGGGCTCAGGCAATCCTTCCACCTCAGCCTTCCGAGTAGCTGGAATTACAGGCATGCGCTACCACGCCCGGCTGATTTTTTTGATTTATTGTAGAGATGAGGTCTCGCTGCCCAGGCGGGTCTGGAACCCGCGGACTCAGGCAATCCAATCACCTCAGCCTCCCAAAGGCGCGGGATGACAGGCTGAGCCACCGAGCCCGGCTAGGAACTCTGTATTCTTATATGTTTAAACTTAGTCATCTTCAAAGCCCTCTCTGTTTGATACAATACACCTATCGAGGCACTTTTTCCACTGTTCAAAACAGTTTTTGAACTGTCAATTTTGATGCCTGTTAGTGCTTCTGCCATTTTTTGTTTCACCTCTTCCACATCAGCAAACGCTTCTCTTTGAGGCCTTTCTTCATCCTGAGAGACAAAAAGTCTCTTAGAACAAGATCAGGTGAATAGGGAGGGTGGGGCGTGGAGGTCATGCCGTTTTGGTCAAAAACTGCTGAACACTCAGCACAAAGTAGGCAGGTGTGTTGTCATGGTGGAAACACCAGTCACCTGTTTGCCACAGAAATATTCACTGTAGCCAAACACAGCCTCTCACAACAACACAAGCTGGTACACTGATGCCAATGAGTTCCTAGAACACTTACCCAGTGGAGAAAGCCTGTACTACAAGGGGCCTGCCCTCCAAAAGATAACTGGTTTCCTTGGGGGGGGCGGGGGCGGGTCCTCCCTGTGTAAGGCCTAAACTAAAACTAGAAAACATTGCGGAGATAAATACAGAAAAATCACATTAAATGGAGAGAAATACCATGTTCATGGTTTGGAAAAGTCAATAATATTACGTTAAATTGGAGAGATGTCTATTCTCCCCAAATAAATCATATCCAAGTTTATCCCAATCAAAATCTTAGCAGCTTTTTTTTTAGGGAGGGTGGAAATTGACAGTCAGATTCTGTCATTGAAAGGGAAAAGCAAAGATTCTAGAAGAGCCAAATCAATCTCAAAAAAAAAAAAATCAAGTTGGAGAACTTACACTGTCTGATCAAAGCAGCAACATAGTTTAATCTGAGATGTAATATGAGCAAAAGAAGCCAAACCTGAAGAGTATGCGGTGTTTGATTCCATTTAGATGAAATTCTAAAACAGGTAAACCCATTTCATAGTGATAGAAGTCAGAATGGTGGTTACTTTAGAGGTAAATATTAATGGATGTGGGAAAGAGAATTAAAGGGGGGTACTGTAGGTTCTGGACATGTTCTATATATCAATCCAGGTGAGGGTTATAAGGTTTTATACATCTGTAAAATTTTATAATGTAGTACATTTAAGATGCATGCACCTTGCAGTAATAAGTTATACCTCAATTATAAAAACTAAATGAAAAATGCCAAAATTTTTAAATGTAATTTTCATGACTATCTTCAAATATATCTGTATATATTTCAAATGTTTCCTTTATGCCTTATAGTGTCATTTATTTGTGTGTGTGTGTGTGTGTGTGTGTGTGTGTGTGTGTGTGTAAAACAACAGAAATTTATTCCTTCCAAGTGTGGAGGTTAGATATCCAAACTCAGAAGTCATCAGCGCTATGCTCCCACTCATGACTCTAGGTGAGAATCTGTGCCATGTCCCCCCACCTTTTGGTGTTTCTGGAAATCTTTGGTGTTCCTTGACTTTTAGACATATCACTCCAATCTCTGCCTCTGCTGTCACATGACATTCTTCCTGTATGTCTGCATCTATATCTTTTTGTTGGTCTGTTTTCTTATAAGGACATCAGTCATATTGGATTTGGGCCCGCCCTCATTGGATATGATCCTTTCTTAACTTAATTACATCTGTAAAAACTCTATTTCCAAATGAGTGCACCTAAAACAGAAAACTTTGGTTTGAATATATCTTTTCAGGGAGATATAATTCAACCCAAAATAAAGGCCTTGCTTTTTTTTTTTTTTTGAGTTGGAGTCTCACTCTGTCGCCTAGACTGGAGGACAGTGGCTGCTCCTGGCCACCGCAGCCTCGACCTGCTGGGCTCCGGCGATCCTTCTGCCTCAGCCTTCCAAGTAGCTGGAACTACAGGCGCGCGCTACCACGCCCGGCTAGTTTTTGATTTATTGTAGAGATGAGGAGGCCTTGCTTTTAAATATTCTGTTTAGTTGAGGGTGATTCTTGTATTTTTATTGTTCTTGATTTTAGAGTTGTCGGGTACAAGTGAGAGTTTGCTACATAAGTAGGTTGCATGCAGGTGAAATTTGGGCTTCTAGCTGG
Source organism: Carlito syrichta (assembly GCF_000164805.1). Taxonomy (NCBI): domain Eukaryota; kingdom Metazoa; phylum Chordata; class Mammalia; order Primates; family Tarsiidae; genus Carlito; species Carlito syrichta. The sequence continues at coordinate 187,386 of NW_007246679.1, read as the reverse complement.
CCCTCACTCCTCCTAGTAGTGAACCAGGTACCCATAATATCATGTTTTGAAGATATAAATAAAAACTAAGCAATTTGACATATCTGGGTTATAATTTATTCAGCAATATCTCAGTATTTCTCGAAGCACAATCTGTTTTCTTTTCTAAATCAAACAATTACTGATTCATTTCGGTATAAATCTTTTCTGATGTTTCTGAAACCACCCTTGATGTCTACTTAAATATTCATATGAGTTAGGGCAAATAAATTATAGTGCTTCTGGACTCCATTATTGTTAAAAATAAATGAAGGAATTGATCTTAAGTCACTAAGGAAGGAAAAGTAGGGAAGGAGAGGATAGTTGTAATTGTGATGCTAGACATGGCATATAAGAAAAGTTTTAGAGTTTTCTAACTAAATGTCTAGGGAAGTATGGCTTATGCTACAATTGATACAATGTCATGGGTGAAGGGAAGGATCCTTTTGGGGTCCTTTGCAGTGATTGTCAAGTGCTTGTGATTATATGTTAATATCCTAAATTTATTTATCTTCATTATTGCTACCAAATATCTGTAAAATGTATAAATAAACAGATGACTTTAATTTTCTGTTTAACATCCAAATTAGCTCTATAACCTTCTTTCTGGACTAATGCCTGTACTACCTTCCTCTATAGAATTTCTCCTGACTTTCCCCATATATTGTTTCATTTGTCTCTCTTTTTCCCTTTCTTTTTCTTTCTTTTCTCTGTCTCCCCCTCCTCCCTCCCCCTCCCTCTACCTCTCTCTTCCTCTCTCTCCTTCCATGACTCCCTCCCTCCTTCCCTCTTTCTTTCTTGGCAGAAATCCAGCTGAATAAAAATTGGCAAGATCCTGTGAATAGGTCCTTCATCAAGACAAAGCTTTGCCCCCCAAGGACTCAAGGCCATCTGGAGATTCTATATTTGACAGAAGTGCTGACAGCATAACCAAACAAACAAGAAGGTATTCAGGGAAGCTACAAAGCTTCAAAGAAGACTCAGTGGGTGATTTTTAATTTCTGTGTGGTATTATAGAGCTTAATGCAGGACATATCAAAACCTTGGAAAGGTAACGGTAAGGCCATGAACTTCAGAAGGCAGAGTGATACCCTGCAACAAGGTAGAAGTCAAAGAGTTCTGTAATGAGACATGAACTACTAAATGGGGAATAGCAGCAAAACAACAGCACATAGGTAAAACTTCTTTCTCACAGGTAGGTTTTTTCCACCACCAATCCTAAGCTCTTTGGCTGTCAAGCACTTTATCATGAAATGTAATAATAAAGATGTTTCAAGAGTTCTTTATGAGGCTCACTTTTTCAAAAGTTCATGTTCTGAATGCTCTAGTAATAACGATCCTCTAGGTTAAAAATCTTTCAGTGGAGCCACATTATTTACAAAATAAATCCAAATCCTTAGAAATTCCATTATGATATCACCGCTGCCTGGTTTCTCACCTCACCTGCCACTTGTCCACCTCCCATTCAAGGCACTCTGTACCTCAACTCCCACTTTTGTGGCTTCGAATCCAGCCATGCTCTTCCTGCCCCAGGGCACTAGCATATACTATTCCTCCTCTCGAATACCTGTCTGTCCCCATGCCTTCTTTATTGCTCAGAAGAGCCCCACTCGAATCACACGTTGTGACACCTTCTTTGACTCTGCAGAATAATGTTCCTCCTCTGTGCCCTCAAGACACACACTGTCTCTGCTATAACACATATTAATCATATTCTGACAGTTTATGTCTTCTTCTACCTTTCTCCACTTCCCCCAACTAGATATAAGTTCCTTAAAGGCAGAGATACTTTTTAGTTTAACTTGTATCTCCAGCATCCAGTGTTGTGACTGGTTTGAAACTGGAATAAATAAAATGAATTTTGTTGAATGTTGGATACATTTATAACATGCAAAATAAACATATTGGTAAGAAAAAGTTCATTGATTTGGAGATGTCAATATCAGTAATATTCCGGTGAAAGAAACTGTAAAAGGAAGGAAAGAGTAGGTGCTATGAAAATAGAGGAGGCTATGAGTAGAAATTTCTAGATTAAAAGACACATTTGTACATACCCAAAAGAAACAACAACATAAGCCAGGCTCGGTGGCTCAGCCTGTAATCCTGTGCCTTTGGGAGGCTGAGGTGAATGGATTGCCTGAGCCCGGGGGATTCGAGACCCGCCTGGGCAACTTGGCAAGACCTCATCTCTAAAATAAATCAAAAATTAGCCGGGAATGGTAGCGCGCACCTGTAGTTCCAGTTACTTGGAAGGCTGAGGCGGAAGGATCGCCAGAGCTCAGCAGGTCGAGGCTGCAGTGGCCGGGAGCGGCCACCGCACTCCAGTCTGGTTGACAGAGTGAGACTCCAACTCAAAAAAAAAAAAAGAAAGAAAAGAAACAACAACATAGGTCCACACACAAACTTGTAAACAAACATTCATAGCAGCCTTATTCATAGTAGTGAAAAAGTAGAAATAGCTGAAATGTCCATTAACTGATGAATAGTTAAAAAAAAATGTGTGATCCCTACAGAGCAGAATACTATTTGGCAATAAAAGAGAATGAAGCACTGATAATAAAGCTACAAACATGGAAGAACCTTGAAAACATCACACTAAGTGAAAGAAGTCGGTCATAAAACCACATATTTCATGGTTCCATGTATATGAATTTTGCGGCATTAGGCAAGTCTATATAGAGGCAGAAAGTAGATTAGTAGTTGCTTAGGGCTGGAGATGTTGGGGGAAAGGGGGTGACCGCTCATGGGCAGTGGTTTTATTTCGGGGTGATGGAAATGTTCTAAAATTGACTGTGGCGAGGGTTGCACCACTCTGTAAAACACACCAAAACCACTTTAAAAACTACACTTTAAATGGGTAAATTGTATGGTGTGTTAATCAACCTAAAGCTCTTTAAAAAGAGTCTCAGTAAAACTCAATCTCATTCACGAAAATATTCAGTCAATTTTGGACCCAGAGAGTTTCTGCCACCTGGGAAACATGGATACAGTGAGAAGCTTCTGTAACTTCTGTAACTTGGAGGCAGAGAAGGAGAAATGTCTAGCACAGTGGCAATTTGCTCTTTTGGTTACTAGCCACTTGGGAAAAAAGCCCCGTTACCAACTGAGTCATTATGGGACAACTGCTTCTCCCCTTAGTCGTCACACTGTGAGACAGGATTTACTTTCAGCAGTTGTGAGGGTTTGGATGGCTTAATTCAGGAAGGCACCTAGCAGCTCCTGACAAAGAGCAAGTGCTCCAGCAATGATCATAGTCTCTGTTGGCCCCACAGATTTGCGCTGCATCTGAGCCTTGAATGCTATGAGATGAGTTTGGTCTGGTTGAGTGCCTGGGTGCAGACATCACCACAGATGCCCTTGAACTCCACCACTGCCTCTAGTGGTAAGGCTCTCAGAAGGCCTCCTCATCTTTACGTGAGGTCTCTCGTGCCAGTAGAACCTTTAGCACTTTCTTGTCTCTTGGTATATAGCTGATGATTCGTAAATGTTTTCTCAGCTTCGTGCAGCAGGGTGCAACACTCTGGGAGTCTGACTATGGCCACTGCTCAGCCCCTGTTCAGGTAATAGCACACTCCCTCCCTCCTACCCAGCCCTCAACACTGGATTCTGCACCGTGTCAAATGGGAAGATTTTCTGAGGGACTTTCAGCTGTTCCAGGCTATGCTCAAGAAATTGACTCCCAATATTCCTGATTTATCCAACCCATCTGGAGATCTTAAAAACAACAGCTCCCACCCAGGTTAAAGAGAACTGTCCTTTCTGAATACAGTATTCTTTAGGAAAGAAAGTTGGGTGGGAATACTTTAGTGAAAAAAATAAAATACTTTTTTCTGTGTCCAACCTGGTCTGAATCTAGGCTTGCTGGACATACGTTGTTAGTGTACACGCAACTTCTTCTAGGTCTATCAACCATCCATTTCTGGATACCATCTTGAGTGCACCCCTATGTATGCAACTTAGGGACACATAGGGCTCTTTAGCCATGGGAAAGAGATGTAGCCACAGTACAAAATGCTCCAAGGCACCAACGATATGTTAATGGCAAATCAAAGGGCAAAGCATTTTTAAATCCTAAGGGAAAATTCAAAGCAAAGAAAATTTGCAAATCAAATTGAAAACAGAAAAAAGCATAAACATGAAAGGTAGGGTTTTAAAAGACAAAATAGGCTCTCATAGAAGTCATTTAGAATAGTGAACTGTTTGAGGAATTTCCCTTCCTTGCCCTGTCATGCTCTGTTTTTCTTTGAAAAGGCAGAAGATAAGGTATAGTGTCAATGTGTTGTTTAGAAACCTAAATCTAGAAGATCTCCAGGAAGAAAAGAGGAATATAATCTCAATCAAAACGATTCAAGTCACTTCACATGGTTCTTATTAGATTTTCTTAAGCTGGAAAACGGGAAAGGCAGGAGGACAGCAATTTTTCCTCCTCAACTCAATATGTGCCGAGAATTGGAGTTGTTGCTCATCTTGAGAAATTGGGATATGGGACAGTCACACAACAATATTGCCTGGATATTGGGCTATAGATTTTACAAACTATCGAGTAAAATCCATTAGCAATTCTGAAAAAAAAAATCATACTGAAACAAGGCCACTGGATATTGGTTGCTTTTTATGTGATTTTACCAAGGGTCATTTAGAAGACTGGCCCCTAAATTCCTGTTTCTCTCAGAAAATGATTTAATATGATCACTAGTTTTCTTCTTATTTCTTTAGATCTTCCTTATTTCCTTACTTGTGAGGAAATAGAGGGCATGGTTTAACCAGGCAGGAGTTACTTTTGACTCTGGTTGAGGTGCACGTAACACACTGATAGAACTAGATGGTTTATAGCCAAGCTGCATTTAGAGGAATAGGGTAGGCATTAGTCCTTTTCTAATAGAACAAGAATTGGTCCTCTAGATTTCCCATTACCATTGTGGTATATTATATCTTTCTAAGATGTTCACATCAGCCTAGACCATCCAACATGATCTTCTAACTATGTGCTGTTGACACCCCTCCACTGAGAGATGGAGACATTCCTCCTATGAGAGATACTCTTCCACTGAAAGATATTCCCTACACTTAAAACTTGGGTGAACCTGGGGGTTGACAGTTGAATAAGGTGGAAGCAACATTATGTGCCTGCTGAGGCTAGTCCATAAAAGGTGATACAGCTTCCACCTGGTCCTCATAGGATGCTCACCCTCAGAACGTAGCCACCATATTGCGAGGAAGCCAAAAGCCACGTGTAAAGGCCATGTTCCAGCAGCACCTCAGTTGACATTCCAGATGACAGCATCCGTGACCAGACATGTGCAGGAATAAGGCTTCAGATGACGTCGGTGCCCAGCTTCCCAGATGCCCCAGCTGGTGCTGAGCAGAATAGAATCTGTCCCCTCTGATCCTACACCCATTGCAAAATTATAAACAAATATAAATGTTGAAGGAAGATTTGGGATGATATTTTTATGTAGCAACAGATATCCAGAATAATTATCACCCCAAAAAACATTTCACAGGAGACAGTAATAAATACTTCCATGTTTAAATAAAGAACTCCATGCTTATAGACTCACATAATCCATAAAATGTATATGATAGCTAAATAAGGTTAATAATAAGTACTATTGATCATGATCATTCTATATGACAAAGAATACAAATTCAGAAAGTTTGCTTTAAATAATATTTTCTTTAGTCACTAATCACAATTCTGAAAACTGCCTCCCTGGTGTACCATAAATAATCACAAAAGATCTTTTTGTTCCATCCCATTGAAATTTTATTCTTAAAATGATATGGGAAGGCGAGTATAACAAAGACTTGATTTTCTGCCTGGAGAATTTATGTTACAGTCCTCACTCTCTTACATGTTCCCCAATACATTTATTATCTGAAAAGTTTTAAGGAACAAATATTTCATTCAAAGGTTTATGCTTTTTTTTTTTTTAAAGGGGCAGCCTAACAAGGAAACTTGATAAAATATCCTCTTCCGAAATAATATTAATGTGGGTCATTCATGTTTTTTTTTATTACTACAGGGTTATAATCTTCCAATAGCACTGGTAAATGATTCAGACTTATCTCAAGGGTTGTTTGTTCCTTAAGGAATTTTTTTTGAAAGAGGACCAGAAATTAAGCGCCATGCAGCTAGGTATTCTGTCATGTCATTAGGATAATCCTAATCAAGTTTAATAAACACTCTCTATTTATTTTTTTTTTTCCAAAAGGCTATTTTATTTTCAAGTCTCATGTCTTTATATCACCATTTAAGTTAATCATCTTTAAAATTTGCTGAACGTATGAGTCAAGTGTTAAACAGAGAAGACTGTCACCCTAAAATGACGATCCTTCCTCCATTTTTGTCTTGTCTTTAGTTGGTTTCACATCATCTTTCTATGATCCTTTGTCCAGTGGGGGAGCTAACATTAGCTTGCTGTAAGCCCTTAAACATCACACCTGGGGGGCTCAGTGTCATATGTCTCTCGCTTTCCTTCGGCTCCTGTGAGTCCATGGCTCCTGGACGCTGGGCCGCAGGGATCCAGGGAGCGCATGCACACCAGCCCACCAGAAGATCAGCGGATCCCAAGAAAGCTTTTAAACCATCAGTAAAATATTTAAGAATTAATGATTCCCTCCCAGGGGTTTAGACTAGGCGAGAGCTAAGATCACTGTGTTCCCATACTCAGTACATGCTAGTTTACATAAATCTATCTTAATACATAGTTGAAGTATTACTTTATCCACTAGTCGTAGCCAATTGACAATCAGTAAAAAAAGAAGGGAAAGCAATAAAAAACTTTAGAGGAAAACTATAGTGTAAATTATGATTTTATTTTAACCACAATTTGGTTAACAAGACTAATAGAAAGAGCCAAATATAGACAGGCCCTTATATTGGCCATTCTTTCTTCTCAGCCCTGCTCCCAGGAGTGTTGGCTAGATGAATTCTGAACTCCTTGTAGAAAGATTTTGACCTCTGACTTACTCATTTTACTTGGGAAAAGAATCTTTAGGAGACATGCTGATATTTAGGGAGGGAGTGTCCCAGGAGAGAATGAAAAGTTCTTTATTTGCCTTAGTATAGACAGTCTAGAGTAAGGAGTAAATAGGGAATTTGGAAAGAATCTAAATCATTGTGATCCTGTGGTAAGATTGACTTCTGGTATCCTTTCTGTCATAGCAAATTTCCAGTATTTAGCATGAGTCCTAAAGAACCTAAAAAAAAGTACTTCGTTTACCAATATGAGCAGTGACTGGAGAAAACTTTGTCGTCTTTTTTTCTTTTACTTACACATACTATTTATTACAAAGGAAAATATTTGCTATGTGTTAACAGTATTAAAACATGTTTACACACAGTAGTATTTGGATTACATATAGAGAAAAGCGGAAAAAATAATTAATTGAAAGCTGAAAGAAAATACACCCAGATGTTACAGTTATTATCTTTAGATTGGCAGAATATAAGTAGATTCATTTTCTAAATTAATGTGCATTGTTTTTTGTAATTCTAAAAGACCTTATTTTCTTTTTTTTAATATATTTTTTATTTTAAAATTGTGGGGTACAGTTAAGGCTTAGGCATACAAATATTCATTGTGCAGGTACCCTTGTTGATGAGGTGTGTCCCCCTTTCCCCCGACAGATATTGACTACCGTTAATCACACCTCCCTTCCCCTCCCTACCCCCGTCCATAGTTTCCCACCACTGTCAATCCTTTTCTTATAGTATTACGGTAGTTGTCCAAGGTCCACTTATGAGTGAGAAAATGTGGTGCTCAGATCTTTGTTTCTCTGAGAGATCACTCAGTATTATAAACTCTAATTCCATCCAGATTGCTGCAAAATTCATGATTTTGTTCTTTTTTATGGCTGTGTAATATTCCATTGTGTATACGTACCATATTGTTTTAATCCAGTCCTCTTCTGATGGATAGCATGGTTGGTTTCATGATCTTGCTATTGTGAACAATGCTCTGATAAACACACGTGTATAGGTATCTTTTTCATAGAGTGATTTGAGTACTTCAGGGTATATTCCCAGTAGGGGGATTGCGGGGTCATATGGAAGGTCGATTTTTAGAGCTTTTAGGAATCGCCACACTGATTTCTACAGAGGCTGTACTAGTTTACACTCCCACCAACAGTGTAGAAGTGCTCCCTTTTTGCCACATCCTCTCCAGGATCTGTTATTTTTTGAGTTATTGATGATGGCCATTCTGACTAGAGTTAGGTGGTAACTCAGTGTAGTTTTAATTTGCAGCTCCTTGATGACTGGAGAAAACTTTATAATGAAGACATGGGAAAACTCCTTAGTTTTCTCTCCTTTTAAGGGGCAACTTGGTGCAAGGGAAAGAATATCTGTTTATAATTTGGGAGTTTTGGTTCTTTTCTAGGTTACTAATCAACAGTAACTGTGTCAGGGGATCACTTTGCCCGCCTTTGTTTGTCTGACTTTAAACAAGTTTTACTACCTACTTCTAAGCGCCTTTCCAGTTTTCACATGTCCATTCTTGGATCACATTTGTAGCATCTATCATCTTTGAATGTAAAAGCAGAAAACCCATATGTAGCGTTCTTCACTGGGTCTGAAAATCTCTATCTTTAATTCTTTTTTTCTTTCTCTCTCTCTCTCTCGCTCTCTCTCTCTCTCTTTTTTTTTTTTTTTGAGTCGAGCCTCACCCTATCACCCAGACTGGAGTGAGTGCAGTGGCAAGTTCATGGCTTACTGTAGCCTCGACTTTCTGGGCTAAGGCGATCCTTCTGCCTCAGCCTCCTGAGTCTATCTTTAATTCTTAAAGAACTGCAGTTCTTTTAAAGCCAACGAAATGCTAATGTGATCTCATCTCTTTATAAGAAAATTCTTATAGATTACTACAAATAATAAACGGTATCACTGAATTCTTGTACAGAAAGTTGTTGAACACTGCTAAAGAGGGGAGGCCTAGAGGGGGAATAAGAAATGCAAACCCACCTGTTGGGTGCCATGCTCACCAAAATGAGGGTGTGGGGGTTATCAGAAGCAATATACCTATGTAACAAATCTTCACATGTACCCCAGATTCTAAATATAAAAGTAAATATGTCTTAGAATGCAAATAGAAAGAAACTTGATGCTCAAGGATTATTCACTTTACAATAAATCCATACCTGGTGCCTACTGCATGTCAGGCACCATGTGAAAAAAAGAAAGAAAAAAGTTTGAAATTTTTTTATCTTGATATCTATCTTGATAATCATTTTAGAATTGAAAATGTTGCCCATTTTTCTTTGTTTTTTAATATAGATTATACAAATGAAATGTAAAGGACAATGTAGTTCTGCTCCAAAACCATTTATAAGCAAATTGGGACATTAGATAAAATGCAAAACTGATGTTTGATAACTATCTTAGTCCACTTTCTGTTACTGCAACAGAGTACCACTGTCTGAGTAATTTATAAAGAAAAGAAGTTTATTTAGCTTATGGTTCTAGAGACTAGAAAGTCCAAGAACATGGTGCTAGCACCTGGCCAGGGCCTTTTTACTGCATCATAACATGGTGAAGGGTATCACATGGTAAGAGGGCAAAAGTGAGCTGGGCTCAGTGGCTCAGCCTGTAATCCCATGCCTTTGGGAGGCTGAAGTGAGTGGATTGCCTGAGCCCGTGGGTTCAAGACCCGCCTGGGCAGTGAGACCTCATCTCCACAATAAATCAAAAAATCAACCAGGCATGGTAGCGCATGCCTGTAATTCCGGCTACTTGGAAGTCTGAGGTGGAAGGATCGCCGGAACCCAGCAGGTCAAGGCTGCGGTGGCCGGGAACAGTCACTGCACTCCAGTCTGGGTGACAGAGTGAGACTCCAACTCAAAAAAAAAAAAAAAAAAAAAGAGGGCAAGAGTGAGAGAGTCAGAGAGAGCTCACTTTTAGAGGAAACCCATTCATGATAGTGACATTAATCCACCCATGAGGAGATAAGTTAAGTTTCCAATACATAAACTTTTGGCAGACACATTCAAGCCATGGCTGTAACCAAATAAATGTTATTAGCAAAATAAATGCATACTGGGACACTGATGAAAGGAAATGTTGTGGATTGATGTGTTAAAATTAGTGTTAAGGCCAGGCGCAGTGGCTCGGCCTGTAATCCCAGCACTTTGAGAGGCCAAGGCAAGAGGATTGCCTGAGCCCGGGGATTCGAGACCAGCCCGGGCAACTTGGTGAGACCTTTTCTCTACAATAAATCAAAAAATAAACTGGGCGTGATTGCACACTCCTACAGTTCCAGCTACTTGAAAGGCTGAGGTGAAAGGATTGCCTGAGCCCAGCAGGTCAAGGCTGCGGTGGTGGTGAGCATGCCACTGCACTCCAGCCTGGGTGACGAAGTGAGACTCCAACTCAAAAAAAAAAAAAAAAAAATTAGTGTTAAAGTCCTAACCTCCAATGTGGTAATATTAGGAGGCAAATCCTTTGGAAGGTAATTAAGTTATATGTGTGGAACCCTCAAGAATGGGATTGGTATCATTATAAAAGAGATCCCAGGGAGCTCTCTAGCCCTTTTTCTGATATATGAGGACACAGGGAAAAGATGGCCATCTATTAACTAGGAAGTGGGCCTTCGCTAGACACCAAATTTCCTGGCACCCATGATATTGGACTCCTCAAGAACACTGAGAAATACATGTTTGTATTTTAAAAACCCAGCCTTTGGTATTTTTGTCATCGCTTCCCGAACAGATTAAGACAAGGAACCATGAGAATTCGATGATTATATACAGAGAGCATAAAGACTGAGAGTTAGAGACCAAGATAATGTAGGAGAATGTATACCATGGAATAGAAAAATGATTCAATGGCTTGGAGCTAATTAACCTAGAGAAAAGAAGACCAAAAGATGACGACTGCTATCACCAATATTGTAAGAAATTCCCTATAGGTTACAGAATCACTTCATTTTGTGTTGACCTAAAAGGGTGGACTTAATAAAGACAAAAGTCTCAGTTGAATATGAAGACAATATAAACAAAGTTTTCCAGCAATGGAATGACGCGTCTTAAGAGACAGTGAATATCCCATTATGGGAAACATGCTGTTGAGAATTTTTTTTTTACTTTTCTTTTGTTTTGTTTTGTTTTAGAGATAGGGTCTCACTCTCTCACCCAGGCTAGAGTGCATAACTCACTGAAGCCTCGAACTCCTAGGCTCAGCGATTCTCCTGCCTCAGTGTCCTGAGTAGAGGGCTTACAGGTGCATGCCACCACACCCAGCTCCTATTGAGAAAATTTTAAGAATATTTATTCATTTGGAAAGAGATTAGACCAGATGTCTTTTTAGGAGCTCATCAGTTTCACCTAGTCTGCGATTCTATTTTTAACTGAACGGTAAGCTAAGGCAGGAAAACAGTTTAAGTATAAAATAAAGAATGAAAGAAAGCTCAGCATTGGGAAAACAATAGAGTATAAGTGGGGAACTGAACAGAAAACAGAGTATGGAATAGTAAAAGAAAAGACTGGTAAAGAGATTTAACCAGGCATAACAAAGCATTTTGACCTTCAGGGTGAGGGTCAGGACTTTCATTCAAGATGGAATAAGAAATTGACAGATTACCTCCTACAAAAGGGAGGACAAATCAGAAAGTTGATATGACCTCCAAGAGGAGTGTTGGCTAATGCTTTTAAAAACAAGCCCAGTGCTAAAAGTAGACAGGTATCCACTGATTTTGAGACGATAACAATTTAGGTGGGAAAAGACAAGGATGTTTGCTGAATCCTTTACCATTTATTTTTGTATAATTTATGCCAGTGAGATATGTGATGGAGAGAGAGAGAAAGATGAGAACTTGGGGGAAATGGTGGAAAGGGAGACGTGAGAAGCCAATGTGAAGATAAGGGAGAGAACCTTCCAAAAGGCCTACAGAGTTTACACATAATGTTTTTATACTCTACTTTCCCACCGTGTAAAAGAGATCCCCTTTCTGGAAAATAAGTTAAATCTGGGTCCTTTACACATCCATAGTTATTAAAGATTACACACTACTTCAAGGGAAGGTGTCCTAATACCCCTACTTCCTGGTTAAATTCAAAGTCAAATAATTTCATTTTACCTACCTAAATCCTCTGCTGTTTAATTGAGGGATGTCATCCTTCACGCTACTTCCTTAAAAGCTAATAAAACATGTCTGGGGCTGTTCGTACTATTATACTGTGTTGTATGATTTGATTCTTAGATTTTTAAATGTCCACAAATCTTTCTATATCTCTCAAAAAAGGCTCTTTAAATTTTGGTTGTTGGCATTTTCCCAGCAATAACAAGTTGGATCTTTATTATGTTATTAATACATATTTTTGAAAGTTCATGATTAAGGAATATAATTTAATAAGACTATTTTATATAGCAATGTGGAATTTTCTCTAAAATAGAATAGAATGCATCTTTTCAACTTTTCTTATATTATATTTTATGATTTTCTTTGGAATGCTTCTTAGGCTCACCATAGAAATCCAAGAAAACGTCAACTTCTACTTATTTCTTTACTTCACTTTTCAGTTGTCAGTTTTCTGAATTTTCTTTATATTAAGGCAAGACTTAACTTGGCTTGGTTGTTGGAAAATCCTGGCATCGCAGGAGAGTAGGAAATTGGCCCTAATCCAATAAACTTTCATGATAACACTCAGCTTCATTTTGGTGACTTGATCTGATAACCAGGAAGAAAAGAACTACTTAACAATATGTCAGTTTACTATCTAGCTTGGTTCACATGTCGAAAGTATAAACTTCTATGGCCCATTGCTAGGATAAATGTCATATCTTGCAAAGACTAATTTTCCTCAATAGTCACAGTCTTAAAATGTATAAATCTACTTGAAAACCAATCTGATAACATAGACATTCTTGCAGAAGGATGACTCAATTGTATCAATGTACTTGTCACTCAGACTTCAACCAAAATAATAATAATAATTCAGTGAGGTTGGGTGAGTATTAAAAGCATGCAAAGTCTTCATAATAGGACATTAGCCACAAAATGAAAAGAACAAACATTAAAAGAAGTTCCAGGCAAAAAATTGTCTAGTGAGTTTTTTTAGAATTTATGACATGAATACAAAGAGACAAACTGCCAATTTGCCTGAACAATTAGTAAATTTTAAGAAAGAATTTATTTACTTTGGCCATTATTATTGTTTTCAAATTGAGATTATATATGTTATCTTGAATCATTCTCAAATGAAAATGGGAATATAACTCTTACTTGTTTCTAATATTGTAGGTAATTTTGTATAATAGTGAGAAGAAAGAACTGTCTCTTTACTTGTAGAGATTGTGTTCTGTCTTCTCACTGTTTTCCAGTTTCCCCTTATTTATTTATTTTTTGCCCCACAGACTTTATTCAGTAATTTATGAATAAATTTGTAATATGATTTTTCTTGTAGAAACCACTAGCTAAATTCACATTTTCCTAATTTATTCATCCAGATCCTCCCTATCTCAAAGACCAGATCCATGCATATATAATCAAACAAAAAAGTATTTGATTATCAAATATATTGGTTAAGGAACTACAACTATTCCAAGGACCTGCAATTTTTTTAAATTACTGAATATTAAAGTAGCATCTCTATCTTTACCTCGTAAATAGATAAGTAATTGCTCTTCACCTGACTTTTCTCACTTGTCCTTGATCTTGACTTGACTTTACCATGATACTAGGGTGCAGGAATAAAAATTTTCCTCCCTTCCTTTCTTTCTTCCTTTCCTCTTTCCTTCTCATTACTTACTCTAGTTAAGATGTTAGTAATTTACCTAAAAACCTTATTTTTATGCTTTTTGTTTCATTATTATGTGTTTGTGCTTATTTGTTTAATCTAGTTGGGAATTTGACTATAGACCTGTGAAATAACTCATATGCTATTTTATTTTTGTATTCATAGAATAATATTTCACATCTTTAAGAATTTGGTTTAAAAAATCATGTATAGACTAATAAATAGCTTTCCATTCCTATGGCCGCTTAAAATGTTAACATATAAAGTATTGAATAAATTAAATGAATGCTTTCTAATCACATTTTAGAAAACCGAGAAAACAATATTGATATCTTATATTTGAACATTTTAGTCAAAGATAAAGCATGACAATATCCAATCTCCCTTGTAGAGGTCCTGGACCTCTGGTGCCTCAGTGAAATGTTACATGCTAGTATTGTTTCAAATTTTTCTATTATTGACTGTATATGACTCTATGCATGATTTCTTTTGGGGAGGTGAAATCTTTGAATTTTAAACGAAACTTCTGAAAACCAAAATACCTAGACCTCAAGGTATGAGTGCCTCTTTATTTAATAAATGAGGTTTAATATTTTGGGAACAGGAAAAACCCATTCACTCATACATTTTTTATATATTTATTGAAAACCTGGCATACAACAAGCCTTTCATTGGAAACCAGAGACACAAAACTGTAAGAGGAAGAATAAAAATAATTCAAAGAAAAAATACAATAATGCTAAATGGGTTTACAGGTCTAGAGAAAACAATATTGCCACTGAATATGATCTATCGGACCTGGAACATTCTTCTCCTTTCTTCCTTCTCTTGACTCGTTCACTCACAACTGTCTCACAGTCCCCATCACTCCCCCATTCAACTCCCCATCACCTGTTTAACTTCTGCCCCTCCTTCAGGTTTCAACTTAAACTTCACTTCTTCAGGAAAACCTTTTCCAACTTTACAGGCTCGGATAAGTGTACTAGCTTTATATTGACAAATTTTCTCATATAATAACACCCAATAATTTTATTAGATTACTTGTTTAATGTTTATCTTTCAGGATTTAAAGGCAGAAAATAGGTTGCTTTTGTTTGCTATCATACCCCTAATATCTTGCTCATTTCCAGGCCCATAGTAGGTGCTCAATAAATATTTTTAAATATTTAAAAATAAAATATTTTCCATTGAATAAATGAATGAATAGATGTAGTTCAAACTCTACAAAGAAAAAAGTATTTTTATTTTGTTATATAATATATAAAGACAAAAGCGTTTTCTATTTTACTCTACCTATTAATACCTATTAAGCTTAATGAATAGGTAGAGTAACACAGAAAATATTTTTAAAGCAAATATAAAAATATGATAGTATTGCAACTCCAGTGATATAACTTGTTACCTGCTATTTAGAGTTCATATGCTCTTTGATGTCTCTTTCCACTATATCTTATAATTAAAGTTCTACGACTCATCTTTATTACTTTCTGATTCTTAGTTTTGGTTTATATAACCATCAAGTTAATTTGGAAGGTATGAGTACATGTTCACACTTTCTTTTTTTTACCATTAGTAAAGAAATACCAAAGAACATCTTTGTATACTTATTCAAGACAAAAAAAGAAATCAATGGTTTGAATACTATGAAATGTTTCTCTTCCTAGCACCTAACACAGTTCCATTGACTCCCCAACATCAGTCAAAAGTCCGGCTAAAATCACTAAAATTTATATACAGAGGTCAGGCCAGATGCAGTCACTCACACCTATCATCCCAGCATTTTGGAAGGCTGAGGCAGTAGGTTTGCTTGAGCCTAGGAGTTTGGGACCAGCCTGGGCAACAGAGTGAGACTTCATCTCTACAAAAGATCAAAAAATTGGCCAGGCTGGGGTGCATGCCTACAGTACCAGCTACTAGGGAGGCTGAGGCAGACCCCGACTCAAAAAATGAAATAAAATAAAACATAAACACACAGAGGTAAAAACTATGCATAAGAACTATTAAACTATGATCTCTTGGCTCCAAACGCACCCTTTATACTCTATGTTGTGATTCTGGGACTGAGACTCTCCAAAGCACATTTCTCCTTTGTCATCGGGCTCCCTGTTTGGCTTGACCAATAACAGATGCTAGAGAGGGGCAGGAAAGTTAAGTTGAAGAAAGGATTTGTGCTTTCCTGTTGGTTTCCTGTCCCACTAATGCTACTTCAGCAAAAGTCTCTCAGCCTGACAGAGGCAATGTCTCCTGTCTTTTTCAACACTCCCAGAATCAACCAACCTCATGGTTCCCGCAAAGCTGGTACCACCAGAGTCCAGTCACAAAAAACAAACTACACTAGGTATATCAATAGAAACAATTTACTATAATGAATGAAAGATTGATCAGGTGTTAGAGAACTAAAAAAAACAAAAGGGAACACTGAGGCAACACAGAGATAAGTAACCCCAGAAGCAGCTACCACTCAAAGGCAAAAAGAAAGACATGGGGTTTGTCAGAACATAGAAGCCTAGAGAAGAACCCAGCATAGCCAGGACGTGGGTGTATGAAAAGGGGCTACTGCCTGGTTGGTGCTGATGCCCAGAAACTCAGAGGAAAACGTTCGTGGATCTGAGACTTACACCTTAATTTGGGAGTTCTGCCTGGCTGGTAAAGTGTGTATAGAGGAAATCTTAGTTTGAGCCTAGACTATGTTAACTACTGTGGTTCAGGAATATCTAAGTGCATTTACTGAACCTGTGAGACATCACAAATAAGTCAATTTTTATAAGTTGATATATTTACATATTTGGTTGTCTATTTACTTATTTACAGCATGGCATTTAATTTCCAGACTGGAATTTGATAAACTCTGAAACTTAGTGAGAGAGAGAGACTTTAAAGTGGCTTAAAAGACCTCATAAAGGTCTTTGTAAAACACAGAACACTAGGGATATTTCTTAGATCCCATGTGACTATGACAAAGTATATCACAAACTGTAGAAATGAGAGCCCACCTCCCCCCATGTTGAGATGCACACATTGTCACACTGTCATAGTAAAAGCTAAGTTGCATGTGGTGGGGTTCAACACACAGTGCTGCCCCTGTGCTGAAAAAAAAAAGAAAAAGAAAAGCAAGTGTCCAATAAGGAACAGAGTTAAAAGCATAACTCAGAAGATAAGTTCTTCCACAAATGTTAGATTTTTCCCTTACTGTTTTCTATCATACAGATGGATTTTGAAATTGCATTTTGATTTCCCAGTGAGGTGTTTGTTGACTAGCTATTGATATTTTCAGTTTATAACAAAAACTCTTGAATGAGATTCAAACACCTTTGTAGGTGCCTCTTGATAATACATATCCCTGGTATAAAATTTTAATTCAATTAAAATATATGCTGGTTGAATTAGGCATTGCTAATTATGGGAAATACAAGTCACAAATATTAAGATTAATTTACTATTATAATACTAGTTTAATATTTAATTTAATATTGTACTTGCCTTTACCATATCCCTTATTTTTGGGGAGGTTGTTCTTTCACTTAAACTCTCAGGTAGGGAACCACAAAAGTTAGCAACTCCTTTACTCTAAACATGTGTCTTGCTATAAAAAGTGGGGCACCAGCCAGGCTCGGTGGCTCAGCCTGTAATCCCGTGCCTTGGGAGGCTGAGGTGAGTGGATGGCCTGAGCCCGCGGGTTCGAGACCCTCCTGGGCAACTTGGTGAGACCTCATCTCTACAATAAATCAAAAATTAGCCAGGCGTGGTAGCATGCGCCTGTAGTTCCAGCTACTTGGAAGGCTGAGGCGGAAGGATCGCCGGAGCCCAGTAGGTCCAGGCTGCAGTGGCTGGAAGCGGCCACTGCACTCCAGTCTGGGCAACAGAGTGAGACTTCAACTTAAAAAAAAAAAAAAAGTGGGGCACCAAGATGTCTAAAAGAAACAGAATCCTGTACCCCCAAAGTATAACTATGAATTTCTCTTAAAACCTTTTACTCTTAAATTAGATTAAATAAGCTTTTATAAATGCTTTTCATAGTTTGTGTCTTCAGAAGTTTTGCTAATTCAAATTCAAAAGATCATTAAATGTCTAATCATGCCTTGGGTATACACAAAAAGACACGGAATGCAGCAGAATATTTTGAAACGTTCTGAAACATTGCCACTCCATATGCTGGAGTGCATATTGCAGTATTATAGAAGTGTGGATTCACTATAACACTTTTTATAATAACAATGATATGTAAGCAGACAGTCTGTTCAAGACTTCTGCCTGCTCAATTATGTACACCCTAAGTCTAATGTAAGCCCGACATATTTGTTTCTTTGAGCAGCAGTATTTTTCTGTGAAAAGAAGGTGTTTGTAAGCATTGCCACATGGTCCTTAGGATGCTTGAGCACAGCAAGGCAGCCATTTTAAAAAATTAAAAACAAACACAATGCAAAACGTAGAGAGAAGCAGTGCTGAGTTTTGCTGTTTAAAAATGCTTTAAGGAATTTTACATTATTTTTATTTTAAGAAGCAAAAGATATGTGGTATAAAAAAGACTTCCTTTTGTGCTTTTTGTTTTGTTTTGTTTTGTTTTTGAGTTATAGTCTCACTCTGTTGCCCAGGCTGAAGTGCAGTGGCACACTCACGGCCATCCCAGTGTCAACCTGTTGGGCTCCGGCAATCCTTCTGCCTCAGTCTTCCAAGTAGGCAGAACCACAGGCATGTGCTACCATGCCCGACTAATTTTTGATGTACGGTAGAGAGGAGGTTTCACCAAGTTGACCAGGCTGGTCTCAAACCCGCGGATTCAGACAATCCACTCGCCTTGGCCTCCCAAAATGCTGGAATTACTGACTGAGCAACCGAGCCCGGCCAGGAATTCTTTTTTTACATAATAAAAACTGTTTGCCTGAAAGTTAAAAATGTGCGCGCACGCACGCGCGCGCACACACACACACGCATGTGCTTGCACATGCACACAGCCCTTCAGCAAAGGGTATACTGTTTGAGGCAGTAAGGATATCTCTGATCAATCATTAGCTTACCACTAAGTTAATCAAGCAGAAACTTTAGGGGCCACACACAAACAAAAATATATAGACTTTACAGAATTAGTTTGGAAACTTATTAAACAAAGAAACAGCAGAAACAATAACAAATTCTTAAGAGGGAAGAATCTGATTTACAGAGATGCCACATTATAGTATTTCAAATATCCATTTTGACCCCAAAAATTGCAAGACACATAAGAAACAGGAAAGTTTGGCTCACGCACAGAAAATAGTAGTTAGTAAAAACTGTCCCTGAGGAAACAAGGCATTGGACTGCCTACACAAAAACTTTAAATCAGCTATTACAAATATGTTTAAAGGATTAAAGGAAACCATGGCTAATGACTTAAGAAAAGTATGAGAATAGTGTTGCATCAAAGTTTTAAAAATCAATTAAACAGTAGAAATTATTTTTAAATGAACCAAATCGAAACTCTAGAGTTCAAAAGTACAATAATTGAAATGAAAAGATCACTAGAGAGGCTCTATAGCAGATTTGAAGTAGCAGAAGAAAGAATCAGTGAACCTGAAGATAGGTCAATTGAGATTATCCAGCCTAAGCAACAAAATAAAAGAAGAAGGAAAATCAACAGACCTTGGTAACCTGTAGAACAACATCAATATAAATGGAAATACAATGGGGAAAAAATGAAGAGAGAAGAGACAGAGAAAGAAGCATAAATAATATTTGAAAAAATAATTGTCAAAATTTTCTAAATTTGGTGAAAAATATTAATCTTCACAGTCAAAAATCTGAATAAACTCTAAAAAGGATAAATTCAAGGAGATAGTCACCTAAATACACATTGTCATACTGTTGAAAGACAAAGAGAGACTCTTAAAGCACAAGAGAAAAGCAGCTCCATGAGAATAAGGGATATTTAAAAGCAATAGAGTTCTGACTTCTCATCAGGAGCCATGAAGACCAGAAGGCAGTACAATGACATATTCAAAGTGCTAAAAGAAAAATCTGTCAACCAAGAATTTCATGTCTACAAAACTATTTTTCAAAGAAGTGGAGACATTACAATGTAAACAAATTACCAACAAATTAGACTAAAAGTAGACCTTCAAACTGAAATGAAAGAACATTAGACAGTAACACAAATTCACATGAAGGAAACTACATAGATAAATATAAACGCATACATGCATTATTTTAGGTAACTCTTTTCTTGTATATGATTTAGAAGACAATTGTATAAAGCAACAATTATATTCTGAGCTGATGGGTTTATAATCAATAAAGATGTAATTTGTATGGCAATAATAGCACAATGGAGGGAGGAGAAACGAGCTATATTGGAGCACAATTTTTGTACACTATTTAAATAAATCACTAGTAATTTAAATAGATTGTTTGAAATTTGCATGTTAATTATAATCCCCAGGGCAACCATTAAGAAAATAGTAAAAACTATATAAGAAAGGAAACTGCAAGGGTATTAAAGTGTTACATAAGAATATATCAATTTAGCAGATAATTATTAAATTATTTTTCATTCAACATTCTAGTCTAAGGTTGTGAAACAAAGACACTGAGTAAGGCAACCATAAAATGTATCATTCAAATCAAAGTAGTTTGAGGTCATTATTTATAATTATGTCAGGACAAAAAGCATAAATTGAGACTGTCCCTGCTAAACTGGATATAAGATTGCTCTACTTTTAAGAGAAAATTTAGATATTTTGAACAATCAACTTAGTTTGCATTGTATCAAACACTGTTTAGTATTCATATTTGGCTACTAACTTCTAGTGCAAACTAGGCAATATCTTTTAGCATTCTGGTGCAATCTGATTGTGATAAATTACTTTCAGCAATCTAAATCTGGTCACTACCACCAAGTAAACATTTTGTTTGGTATTGTATTGGCTTTATAGATCAATTTGAGGAGATTTGTTTTGTAGTTTTCATTACACAGCTCTGAGATGAATATTGTTAAATCTGTCCCAAATATCTCATGATTTTTATGCTCTTATAATCTCTTTATTTTTGATGTGCTTATGGCTAACATAAAGACAGAATTGATTTTTGTATGTTGACCTTATATCCTGCAACCTTGATACATTTGCTTATTTGCATTTATATTATTTATTTATTTATGTATTTATTTATTTTTGGTAGAAACAAGTTTGCACTGTATTGCCCAGGCTGGTCTTGAACTCCTGGCATCAAGTGATCCTCCCACTTCAGTTTCCCAAAGTGCAGGGGTAGCAGGCATGAGCCACAGTACCTGACCTAAACTTTCTTATTAATTTCAGTAGTTCTTTTTCTAGATTTAATTTTATCCAGATAAGACTAACATTTAAAAATATTAATGCTTACAACAGTGAGGATGCATGGAAATGATATTTGGAAATATGAATTACTAACACTTTTTTAGAAGGCATTTTGATAACAGTTATTAAAATTTAAATTTAAATATACATATAGTTTTAGCTTAGCAATCTCACACTAGGAAAATATTTTATAGCCGGCATAATAATATATGTACAAAGATGCTGATGGCAGTCCTCACTTGTAATGACAGAAATCTGGAAATGAAGTGAATGATTACCAATAGGTGATGGTTAAGTAGTGGTACATACACCCTTGGTCTAAGCTGGTTTGAGTGGGTTTCTCAGAATACAAAAAACCTATTTCAGCAAATGACTATATAGCACATAAACAATAATTCATTTCCAGATCTGAATACATATTTGCTGAAAACTAATTTAAAGATTTATTACTATTTAGTGGAACCCCCTTTATTATTTCTAAAACTATGTCTTGCTATGAGAAAATGTATCCACAGTCCGCAAAAACAAGTTCTTGTTCCTTTCAAATTTTCATAATGGGTATGCAGTTACAGCTGCTTAATTCTTTTTTCTCCAATTGTCAGAGAATTTTTTAAATGTATTCAACAGAATTCACTCAGATATAGCAATGCATTCACTGAACCTACCATTCACCTTCTAAAAACTCTAATGTCTAACTCTTCTCCATTATTATTTCTTTGAAAAGCAAAACAAACAAAAACAAAGAAGACATTCTTCTAACAGAGGTTATGAGATTACCATTTCTGCCTATCTCCTTTTAAAAGATGTTTTATTTTAAAGATGTGGGGTACAGTTCAGGTTAGGTATACAAATGTTCATTATGCAGGTATCCTTGTTGATGAGGTATGCCCCTCTTCTCCTGGCAGTTTCCCACTACTGTCACCCTTTTCTTATAGTATTTCAATAATTGTTCAAGGTCCACTAATGAGTGAGAACATGTGATACTAATTTCTTTGTTTCTGTGATAGATCATTCAGTATTATAGACTCCTCCAAGTCTATCCAAGTTGCTGTGAAGTTCATAATTTTGTCCTTCTTTAAGACTGTATAACAGCCCATGGTGTATATGTACCACAGTTTTTAATCCAGTTCTCTTTTGATGGACAGCACAGTTGGTTCCATGCTTACGCTATTGTGAATAATGCTGCAATGAACATGCATGTGCAGGTATCTTTTTCATAAAGTGATTTGAGTTCCTCCAGGTCTATTCCCAGTAGAGGGGTTTCGGCCTATCTCTTTATGCCACATTCTTTCATGCATACTTTTAACACTGGAAGAGATTTGAAATTATTCATAGTATTATTGTATATCATATTAAGTGCTTGTTTTTTTGCTCTAAAGACTTTATTGCATTTTGGATAAATGCACAAATACTTTTGCATTAAAAGTAAAAGTTGAGAAATAACATAAAAGATTATTAAGGTCAAATCTTCTGCAAGACCTCAACAGCATACCATAGTTATCTTCCTAAGACTTGACATATGAGACGAATGATTTATAGCAAATTCTTAGAATACGACTATCTGGAAGACATAGCAGAGAGAAGAAAAAAAATACAAAGAAACTCAAAAAGTAAGTCACTTTTGCATAGTCATTAACTGCAGAGAATATGGCTTATGTTCTTTCAAAAATTCATTGGAAACATTAGATGAAGAGGGAAGCCAGACCAGTGACAAAGGCTTCAAATGGGGGCCTCAAGCTTGTATTGTGAGGCTTAGAAGGGAATACACAGTATGCACTGGGGAAATCAGGCCAATTATTTAAGTTCTGTGGGTTTTGTTGTTTTTTTTTTCTTTTTTTTTTTTTCTTTTTTTGAGTCAGGGTCTCCCTCTGTGGCCCCAGCTGGAGAGCATGGGCATGAACACAGCTACTGCAGCTTTGACCTCCTGGGCTCAGGCGATTTACCTCAGTCTTCCAAGTAGGTGGGAACACAGATACATGCCACCACGCCTGGCTAATTTTTTTTAATTTTCATAGAGACAGGCACCACTATGTTGCCCAGACTGGTCTGGAACTCCTGAGCTCAAGCAGTCCTTCCAGCTCGGCATCCCAAAGTGCTGAGACTAAGGCATGAGTCACCATGCTCAGTTAGTTCTTTTTCTATTTTAAAAAAACCTGTAATTATAATGAAGTCTCTTTTAAATTTTTCTTTATCTAATATCCCCTCGTCTGAAAGGTCCTTATTCTGCTATAATGTCCTCAATTTTTACAACTGAAATATTATAGAAATGTCTCAGAAATGCTTGATTAAATTTCTCCCATCTTTTGCCACATACTAAATCATTCATATGGGAATAAACTGCAAATTAGTGCTATGTTCTTCAAAGGTAATTAACTTCTCCCTCAGCAGTCCCAGACTAGATGGTGTTCTTATAAATGCTCAAAATTCTTAGAAATACCTCCTGGGTATTTCTTGCTAATACGCAAGGTAACCTTTCAATCTAATCATCAAAGATATTAGCCTGGTTTCTGCTATGAAAGAAATCTACAATAATAATTTCATTGAATGTTTTCATACGCTGGATTGGAATAGCTAATTTTAATAAGTAAAATGACTTAAAAATGAATATTTTCTTAAATACACTGTAGGTTTTATTTATAACTGCTCAACTCTTCACCCATTCAAAGAAAAGTCTCATATAAAAATCTACTGAAAATCAATCTATTTTGTCTGTGATCTAATAATCATAAGAACAATCTAATTAGAAATAGATATTTATAGTATTAGTCACATACAGGAAACTATAATTTGGGAAAGAGTGACAAACATAAAGATAGATAGATTATTGAATGATAGATGATGATTAGATAGATAGATAGATAGATAGATGATACCTTGGCTCTACCCAACCTTTTGAGAATGGAATCCCATATGATGCAAATTTAAAGCAGGTTGCCTTGAAAGCAATTTTTTTCCTAAAAGTTGTATATATTAGAAATATTTTACCAAGAAAACCCTATGAAGAATAAGAATCTATGTGATGGGGTGGAGGATGATGATTACAGTTCATTTTGTAAAACAGCCACATTGGTTCATGTCTCTGAGTCAAGCTCAGAATTCCTCCTCCCTACCAATTAGACATTGACATTCATTACCTACAATGAATATAAAAATTGAATCAAATTGCCTTTGACTGTAAGTTCTGAGAAGAATTTTTTTGGTAGATGATCTAGGTAGCAAGAAATGTACCTGTCTGCAGTCAAATATTGAAGAAAAAAAAGTAGCAACAACAATAAGCTTGTGTTTATTTCAATGTCTTGAATACTTTAAAAATTAAGCTCTTAGCTTAGGTCTAGGAGTCCCTAGACTATTCCAGAAAATCTACTTTACCCTTCCTTGGGGCCAGCAGAGAAACCCCTCAACAAGAGAGCCTGGAATGGCTATTTGTATGCTCAGCACAACTGTCACTGGAGTTATCCATGGCTGCAGACAGACTGACTGACTGACATTCTGCCACAGATTACCCTCAGGGATGCATTGATGGAGATCAACTAATTTTGCGCTGATGCATGAAAGTGTTTCTGCATATGCAAGCACACCATAGAAAGACAAATTCAACTACTTTCACTTTGCTTTCACACAAGGTAGTGCTCTTATGTGTTTTCTATTTTTGTTTATGTAATAATTTCCTACAGACTGATTGGGTTCTAAATTTATTATGAATTTAGTAAAGTTTTGAACTCTGCGTTTCTATATTACACAACGTTGTGTCTGTTACTACTGTTGTGGTTATGCACTCTGGATTTTAAAGTCTCAAAGATAATCACCGTAAGTCATTATTAGCTGCTCTGTTTAAAATATTCCATTAGCAGGAACTTAGCAAGAGCAACTTTCACTTAAACATTGCTCTCAGAATCCGTAAAGACCTTTAGATTTAAATGATGTATTTTTAAAACAGCACTATTTTTTTTAACTTAATTTCACCCACATTGGGAAGAAGACAAGAGAATTTATTCTGAACCCTAGCACTTGACTATACATTGTAGTAATAGGGTTATTTCATTGTTGAAACTAGGAAAAATTAGTCTGAGGTTTGAAAAAAGCAACTAAGTAATGTTTGCCAAATTCTTATCCACAATGACTACACTATGGCAAAAGAAAACAAAGGAAAAAAACCCCAGAGAAATAAAAGCACTACTTTAGTGTCATAGAAAGAATGCAAGTACATATAGATACAAATCCGAGGTTCACCCCTTACCGGGAAAGTGCATTTTGTTAAGCTACTTGATATCACCATACTTCAGTCTCCCTATCTATAAAATGGAGAGGACACCTCCATCGTGGCATTGTTGTAAGGATTACAGCATGATGAATGAACTATCTTGCTACACAGTAAACACTCAAAATAAGGGTGTTAGTATTATGAGGGCCCCTTTCTGCTCATACTATGGACAATGGTGAAGTACCAGGCCAGAGTATTTATCATGACAATGTAGAAAGACTTTGGCTACTCTGGGGATGGCATGTCATAGGAATCAAAACACCAAACTTTCATATGGTGTTAAAAATTTCATATGCTTTTATGAAGCTCAATGAAAAAAAAAAAAGAGCTGCAGGCTAAGATGAGGACAGTGATGGTTGTATCAACACAGCCAAGCCACATGGTGCCAGACATTGGAGGACATCTATCCCCCTTCCCTTTCCCAACCCAGAAAACCTAGAGCCCTGTGCCCCCTAGTGTGAGCTTTGTGCCTTCATGCCTGAGGTGCCAGGTTCTCCCACCACAGGTCCCAGGTGGCGTATCCACCCATGGCTCTCACCAAATCACACCTGTGTCCTGCCTCCCTTTCCATGCCTTCCTACACTTTCGCCACCCCCAAAGAAGCACCTTTGCTGGGTACTATGGTTATGTTTTATTTCTCTAAGCAAAGCATTCTGGCATTCTATACAAAAATGAATGCAAAACCTAAGTTCCACGTCTTTAGAAATAATCATGTGGTTGTGGTTTTTTTCCTTGAGGGAGTGTTACCTCTGTAAACCATATGGCAAAGGGACAAGACGAAACACGAGTCACAGTACACATGGGAACAAACACCCAGACATGAAGGCAGACAGCGTCACAACAACTCCAGAGGCTGGCAGTTTCTGGGCCTCAAAAGTTGAATAACTTTTTTTTTTTTTTAACTAGGCAAACCACAGCTACTTGTGTGGTTGATGTGTAGCTAAAGGCCACGGCTCTCCTGTCACATGATCTCACACAGAGCTGGAGTTCTTCCAGTGAGCAGGTGTTAACGGTCCCTGAAAACCAGTTTTTAAGAGATCGTAGCTGTCATCCCAGAATGATATGCTTTTGAAAACAAAAGAAACCCATGTTTCCCAGGAAGTTGCTATCAAAGTTCAACAGAGAATCCAGTACATGAGTTGAACACAATTTACCCACCATTTATCTGTAGTGAGCACCTACTGTGTGCCAGGCACACACTATGCACCTGCCCAGCTTTGTCTATTTAAATCCTGCTGTTTCTTTAAATCTCAATCATCATTCTCTTAGAAAATCCTTTCCTTCCTTCTCTAAGTCAAATCTTCCTTTACACACTCTAATAAAACTGTATCTCTGCCCTCCACAGTTATTAAACGTGGCTGAAATTTACATTATTTATGGTATTCTTTTGTTACTATCTGTCTCCTCCACCAAATTGTAAGCATTATGGGGGTAAGAACTGTGTCTGACATTGATCAGCACCGGAGTCATAGTGCCAGAAGGTACTCATCTATTTCTTAATAAATGCAAGACTTTACTCATATGTTGCCTGCAATCTTCCATGTTCTTGAGATCATAGTTCAGCTGACCTGGCTTAAGGTCAGTTGAATAAAATAAGTAAATATGAAGTGAAGAGTAAAGTGTGTATTTCCTCCTTTGGGAGATATAAATTATCCACATCAGTGGTGAATCAGTAAGCCAGCTCTCTAAAAATCAATCACCAATAATCCCGATTTGTATTATTTGTCAAATTCCATGGTGCAAATACTCCCACTCTATCCCATTTCAAACTGCCAACATGAAGTCTCTGAACCCAAGTTGGGAAGAAATGTATGCCATCAGCTCTCACAAGCCAGTCTGAACCGGCACTAGCATACCACTGCCTCACGCCCACAGATATTCTGACATATGGTTTGTCATAACTGTAGACACGAGAACAGCCCACAACACCTTTTGTCCTCTGGTAGCATGTAGCCCTAGTTTCTGCCATTAGAGGTGCTGCTCTTTGATTCTTCTAAACCTTATTCAGGATTTAAAGTCACTATAAAAGTGAATAACCTACACAGACAGTTGCCACTTTAATCTTTTATCTGCCAACACCTTCATACACGTGAGAGTAAGAACCAGAAGAAATGGGCTTGGTGGGCCCCAACAGATGGGAAAAGAGGTCCTGGAAGGGAATTGGAAATTTGCATAAGCAAATGATCTGCTTCGTGTAATTTATTTATGCCAAATGTAGCCAGTCACTTCTCTTCAGGCTTTTACAATGCCTAATATTTTATTTTTCAGTCATGTATTTGTGCCAACATTGACTGAGCCATTACATGTACTGAGAAAATCTCTTGGGCCTAGGGATTTCGGTACAAAAGATGGCTAGCTTTAGTCACAGTTTTCACAAGAATATAACTAAAAATTAACATTTTTTTATTTTTGCCAAGTAAAAGTACCAAAAACTAGTTGTTATCTAAATGACCATTGTTTTCCTAAAAGCAGTTGCCTTGAGAGACTCTGTAAGTATTGTCATATTTCTAATATCTTCCAGAGACTTGGTGTTTTCAGTAGCCTTCATCTTAGCAAAACTTTGACATTCAAGGAGGATTTCATGTTGTTGGATGTGGCCAAAATCATATGGAACCAAGTCTCAACTATAGCATGGGTGAGTGTTAGCCTGGTGTCTAGTGCTAGAAACAAGTGAGAGGAGGCACAGGGGCTCATGCCTGTATTCCCATCACTTTGGGAGGCAGAGACGAGAGGATTGTCTGAACCCAGGGGTTCGAGACCAGCCTGGACAACTTGATGAGACCTCATCTATACAATAAATCAAGAAATTAGCCGGGCGTGGTGGCACATACCTAGAGTCCCAACTACTTGGAAGGCTGAGGCAGAAGGATCACCTAAGCCGAGCAGGTGGAGACTGCAGTGACTGTGAGCATGCTACTGCACTCCAGCCTGGGTGACAGAGTGAAACTTCGGCTTAAATTAACAACAACAAAAAAAGAGTCCTGGCTCCCGGTAATGGGAGCATTCTGAAGTTTAAATTCCACATGCTGACACATGGTGAAGCCTCCAGCGCAATTTTGTCATAAGTAGTACCCAAAAAGCCTTCATTTAATTAACTATAAACTTAAATACATGAAACAAGACCCCTAAAAGATCTTAAGTTCGAGAACATATTATATAATAGACACAAGACTGAAGCAGTAAGTGGGGCAGATGTGACAACAGAGTCTTTGATGTTGATAGAAAAGCAAACTGGAAAATATTCATTCATCCTTCAGAACCTCAAATCCACCCACACTGGAAATTGTCACTAACGTACGCTTGCCCAGGAATAACACATACTCTGACTTGTAAAGCTTGTCTTGTTCTTTGACTCTTATCATAGAAGGAGGCCAAGGGGCAAAGAAAGGACAGCTTAAAGTTCTAACCAAGCCAGCTTGAAAAACACTAGAACTTAACTGCAGAAAAAAATGCTGAACTAATTCAGACACTAAAAGAGTGAGAAGTTTTGTGGCTTAGATTTTAAACAGTCTGGAAAGTCATTATCCCTCTGATATTCTAAGACTCTATCAGGAAATTCTCACAGATTTGAAATATTTTATATTCATTCTGAGGGCCTGCACAATCTTTCCTTCATTGAATTACCCTGCTTGGCCTGTGAGAAATCTTCTACACATATATCATGATAAAATTGAACAAAGTTGCGTCTAGTGTGTGTTAATTTCTTTGCGGGGAGCGTAAAATAGCAATTGTTGCTTCACTGTGGTCATTTCTCAAAAGATAAATTTTTATTTATTCTGGTAAGCAGAATAATAGCCTCAATCAATGACCAATTCCTAATCCCTGGAACCTGGGAATATGTTAGTTTACATAGAAAAAGAGCCTTTGCAGATGTGATAAGGTTAAGGATCTGGAGATGGTGAGATGACCCTGGCTGATATAGGCACACTAATCGCATGAGTCATGAAACCTGGGAACCTTTCCCAGATCAGAGTCAGAGGGAGATGTGTATACAGCAGAAGGGTTAGAGAGATGCGATTTGAGGCTTCCACCTCTTGTGGCGGCTCTGAAGATAAGGGGCCATGAGCCAAGGAATTTGGGCAGCCTCTTAAAGTTGGAAAACAGCAAGAAAGCAGATCTCCCCAGTGCCTCCACAAAGGAATATGGCCCTACTAACATCCTTACTTTAGCCAGGTGAAACCTGCATCACAGTTCTAACCTATACAATTATAAGATAATAAATCTGTGCTGTTTTGGGTCACTGAGTTTGTGTAAATTTATTACAGAATCAATTAGAAAACAAATGTGGCTAAGTATCAAATATACTCCCCAGACCAGGCTCAGTGGCTCATACCTATAATCTAGCACTTTGGGAGACTGAGGCAGGCAGATTGCTTGAGCCTGGGAGTTCAAGACCAGCCTGGGCAACTAGCAAAATTTCATCCTACCAAAAATAAAAAAAATTGCCAGGCATGGTGGCACACACCTGTTTCCCCAGCTGCTCCAGAGGCTGAGATGGAACGATAGCCTGAGCCCAGGAGTTCAAGGATGCCAGGAGCTGTGATCTTCATGATCATGCCACTACACTCCAGCCTAGGTGACAGAGTGAGACCCTAACTCAAAAAAAAGTATACCCCACAGTTTTGTTTATATGCCTTTCTTTGCACACACGTACTTTTACTTTCAATACCAAATAATAGCATACCTTTTTAAAAGACATCTTAGCTCGCAATTAAATTCAACACACGTAGTAGCAACAATTCATGTAACTCGGTTGAATTAACTATAACACAAACAGCTATGACCAGGTTCATGTATGCTCAGGTAATGGCAACTACATTATAACTGCCCCCTCACTACAACTATCATAAGATGCAACCAAATTTCAGAAGTGTTCATATGTGAACCAATAGAATCTATGAATAATGGAAGATAAGAACTGGGTTCTCCAGTTCACTACAATTCCCACCACTCTTCCAACTCCCTACGTTTGCTGGTTTTACCTCCCAATTTCTTCTTTCACAGTTAGGAAAAATGATATCCACTCCACAGGTTCATCATAAGGGTGAGGGGTAAAATTACATCATAAAAAAGAGAGCTTTGAATATTGCTGAGTTTTGGGCAGGCTTCCAGTCAACAGACTTGAACTCCCAGCACCCTCTTTGTCTTTGTCCTTTCCTCCTCAATCCATGTTGTGTAAGTCCCGGACCTTTCCATCTTTCTTTTTCTTTTCCACTTCCCATTCCACAGGCTAATGCTCGATTATTTTAATAGCCTCTTAAGGAATGGTTCTGGCCGCTGTTTCTTCTCTCCTTGAGTCAGTCTTATAAACAGTCACATAGCTAATTTTTCTAGAATGAAGTCTTCTCCATGTTTATCTTCCTTGACAGGCAAACTTAAACTTTTAAATGTTTACTGAAAAAGCACAAACCCTTTTGCCTGGCATCCAAAGTCTATAGCAATGTTGCGTTCTACCAAAACATGCCATAAACGTAGTGTGTCTTCACAAGGAACCTTCTCCTGGTCTCTCCTTCCTTCTCTATGCATATCTAAGTTATAAGATTTCGTTAGAATTGAGCTCAAGATTTAGCTCCCCCATGAAACTTTTATCAATCAGCCCAATCCTTGATGATCCCTCCTGGCCCCCTATGTCATACATCTAATGCCTCTCTAAATTTTCTGACACATGCTCTATATCATATAAGATGGTAGTTGTTAATGATCACGGAAATTTTCCTGGGCTTCGTATTGCCTTATGCTAACCCCGTACTGGCAATTTGCTAATGCATCTCACTTTGTTGGAAATACCTTCCCTTTCCACATAACCTGTTCACATCCATCAGCTCAAGCTTTCTACCTCTCCCAAGAACTTAACAACCACTCAAGCTCATGTTGTATGTGCTGTCTGGATTTTTAATTTGAGCAATTGAATTTGTTCCGTGTCATCTCTCTATTTGTTAAATGGATGTGTGTAATTCATGAATTTTCTTCCAACCAAATTTCAAGCTCCTTAAGATAGGGATCTTTATCATGTTTTGGATATTAGAATACTACCCCGGCCACATAATTGCTGTGTGGCTTTGGGCAAGTAACTCAATCTCTAAGACCTTCCATTTCCTCATTTGTAAACCGAAGAAAATGTATGAGAAGGAACCCATTAAAGTGCCTGGCATATAGTTACTTCTCATTAAACATTTATTATTTACATAGTATAGTTTATAAGCGTCTATCCCATCCCATTCTCCACCACTCTGTCCATGTATACATAAAGGCTACTCATTGCATTAATTATTTCATCCCTAAATTGGTATAATCCTAAACTTTAAAATGGTTTGTTGCTCACCACAATGACCACAACTAATGATACACTGTACAGAGGACAGACACTCCCATGGGCTGGTGCTTTGTTAGTGATATAGCCAAGGAAAGTATTGTCATTTTTAAAATCCTGAACCTTATATTTTTCCACATATAACAACACTTGCCACCTTAACAAGTGTTTTGTGAGGTTTAAATGAGATAAATCATGCAAAAGTGTTTTGTAGGTATTATAAAATACTATAGTACATGTTATTATCACTCTAATGTCCTTACTTACAACTTTGTTTTAATTCAATTGCTTCTCCAGAGGCAATAAAAGAGGCTGCAAACCAGTCTGAAAGATCCCTCATTTACTCATTCATGTTCTTTGTCAACAGATGTTTATTTGCCAATCTTCTATTACAGGCAAAGTAACTGTGCTAGTCGCAAAGGGGGATGCAAAGATGTGATACTGCTTTCCTCAAAACACGCTTCAGATTATCCTTTTTTTTTTTTTTTTGTCCTTCTCACCTTTCACCTTAAGTCATCCTGTTTATCAACTGAACACTTTATGTATCTGTACAAGAGACAGGATGGGGTGGAGAAAGAAGCTGATTAGGTGACACCGAAGGGGACTCATCTGTATGATCAGCCCTGTGGCACCATGTGAACCACAGGACTGTATTTATAGTGTAGTGAATCTTCTAGAGATGAAAAGTCTCAGCCCCAGAAAGCAATGCCAAATTATGAAAAATCCGGAGGCAGAAGAAAACCACCAAAGGGTATTCTTTTAAAAAAATGTATACCTACTGAAGACTCTGACCACATATCATTATGACTCATAGTAAAATAGTCCTTGGTGATTCACTGCTACTTATTTTTTTTTAAAGCGTGATAATTATCTTTACTGCTTAAATTGAGCTTTTCTTATTTCCAAAAACAATTTTTTAGAACCCTTGAGGCTTTGTTGGATTTTTATTCCATTGTTTAATGTAAATAAAATTAAATACACTGAGCCTTTCAAGTCTAACATAAGAGTTGGTTACATCTTTGTAATACAGAATGTCTTTTGAGTTTCCATTCTAAATCACTTTTCAGAAAAAAATTTTTTTTTTAATTTTGTGTTTGCTATAAAGTAGAATTTCTCAAGATGCAACAATTCTATTTCAATATATTTCTAATTTCACACATAAAAAAGTAAGCAGAGGAAAAGAGAGAGGGAAGAAGGGGAACGGCTTTGAGATATTTTCACTGCATTTACTTAAACAAGTATTAGCTGATTTCAAAACCAATATCAATTTTATAGTAAACGCGTTTTGACACGTGCATGATTATGGTTATATTTTAAGTGAAAATGACCTGGCCTGGGGCCGAGAAGTTCTTGAGATACCAACCCTTCAGCTATTTCCCCTACTACCCTTGTTCTTTAATGAGTGAATTCATCTGATAGCTAGATTGTAGGCAACTGAACTCTTCATTCAATAATTGAGTTCATGTTATAAAAACCTGATCACTTCAGAGTAGGAAATAACCTAACTTACTCTAAAGAATAGCAAAAGCATATCTTCCAAACACCAGGCTGCCTCGCAACCATGGACCTTGCTCTTTTTGTAAGTCCACTTATCTAACATGGAATTTGACACATATAGTTTGCTGTTCAATAAGTTCTTTTTGAATTTCAATAAAGTCATATAAAATGAACGAAATTTAGAGATGACGTGTATGTTTGTGTATCTGTATTTTAGCAACCTCATCTGACTTAATGGGCAGAAAGCTGTACTTTGTCAAGATTTTTGTTATTTAATTAATTAGTGTTGCTACTAATTCACACCATGTGCTTAACCAAGTGACTTACTTTTCTGGTTTTTTAATGTTTGTTTAGTAAGTCTTTCTTTTATGAAATAGGATTGTCTTTTCTGACTTTATAAATGTCTGAATATATTCTTTGTATTTGTCAACCTAGACAGGAATACATAGTCACAACTTTGTATGATGTTACAAACTCATTGAAAAGCATATTAAATATTCAAGCATATTAAAGTGCTAAAACAGTCACTACTCACAGAATTTTGTAAAGTTTTAGTAAAACATTTATTTACATTGCCTTGTGTGTCTGGAACATATTTAAAAAGAACACTGTCTCAGACACTTAGGACTCTATCAGGTTGTGAGTATTAATTCTAGATTTGACTCTACTATGCTTTTAGTCTTTTTTACTTCCTCTTCAATCTCTGTGTTTTCAGAAAGATACTAAGAAGACCACTGACTGATCTACTACTAACAATAAGTATACATTTTTAGTATAAAATGTTTTCAAATGTGTTCCATCAGTTATCCAAGTAACTGGTGAGTTTGAAAATATTTCTGATCCTATTTTTCAGATACTGTAACCAAGCAGAGGGCCAGGTAATGAAAAGGTATAAATTAGTTCAGTATATGCACAAGGTCATTGCTCAAGAGAATTGTAGATATGGTTAAAAGAAATCACACATGTACAAAATTTGAAGAAGTAGACTAGTAGTTCTGTCAGTGACAGCTATCAATGTTACATAATTAGCCACTAGATTGCTATTATGTATATACTTATATTTATATGTGGTTTAATAAGTACATGCTAGTACTTAATAAAAGCCAAATATTGTTCTAAGCACATTACATGTAACTCTTTTAGTCCTCCTAGCAAGTTGCGAGATAGGTGTTATTATTGTTCCTATTTTACAGATAAGGAAGCTGGGATACAGTGAAGTCAAAGTCAAGGTCCACACAGCTAGTATGTGAAGGACATCAGTATTCTCGGTGGCTCAGCCTGTAATCCCGTGCCCTGGAAGGCTGAGGTGAGTGGATTGCCTGAGCCCGCGGGTTCGAGACCCGCCTGGGCAACTTGGCGAGACCTCATCTCTACAATAAATCAAAAAATTAGCCGGGCATGGTAGTGGGCACCTGTAGTTCCAGCTACTTGGAAGGCTGAGGCGGAAGGATCGCCGGAGCCCAGCAGGTCGAGGCTGCGGTGGCGGGGAGCCGCCACTGCACTCCAGTCTGGGTGACAGAGTGAGACTCCAACTCGGAAAAATAAAATGAAAATTAAAAAAAGCTTCTAATGAGCAAGGATTGTTTTCAACAGTTGTATGCTCTTGTAATAACTAGCATAGTAGCTTGTAGTTAGAAGCATTTACTAAGTATTTAGCAAATAGCATTACGACAGCAATGGACATTTTTTGGTCAGTATAGTGGGTCTTTCTTTGTGAGCAGCAGACCACTACCTCCAAAGTGAAACCAAAGCCACTGCCTTTAATTGATGTTTATTGCGGCAATCGGAGCTTTAATAAACTCAACAAACTGAAAATATTATCTCACGTTGCTCTGCAACTTACAAGCTGGATAATCTTGAGTAAGTCAACAAGCTCTCTGAACTTTAGTTTCTTCATCAGTAAAATAGAAGGAAGGTGTGAAGATTAGAGATGATATAATAAAGCATAGCAGAAATAATACATGGTAATCACATTGTCAATATAAAAATGCCTGTGATGATGATGATTTCCATTAACCCCAAAGCACACCTCTAACTGATGGAACAATTGGAACTAGAACCCAGGTCTGCAGATTTCTCATCCATCCTGGGCGGGCATTCATTGTTCCTCTTCTCCTCTATGGTAGGTCATTGGGGTAAATTAAATAACTTTTACATCCATCTAAGGGCACCATCATAGCGTCTATGCATATCATTTTGAAGTTCTGCTTTTAAGCCTGGTTGTGAAAATAATTTTGCGATGTTGCAGAAGAACAAAGCAATTTGGTCTTTCTGATTAAGAAACTCCTGACACTACATCAGGATTAAATTCACTCTGGAAAGCAGATGTTTTATATCAAAAACCACAAAATGTTATCAGGGCGGTTCCCTTAGAAGACCCTTACCGGCAAAACCTTCTGGCATTTACTATCAAACAACTTAACATTTTTCTTTTGTAAGAGTTTATGGTAGAAATTTAGAAAATACAAAGAAAAAAAGAGTAAATAAAAATCTCCAGCAATGCCATCACTGAGAAAAGCCTGGGGAAAACAAACCAACAAATAAAAATTGAGTTGTTTTGAAGTGTATGCAATAGTTGTAATTTGTGTTTTACTTCTACAATAGATATTTTTCATGTCATTAAATATTTTGTACATCACCTCAGAAGACTATGTGGAGTTCTATTGTATGGATCTACAATAATATAATTAACAGAACTATGGTTGTTTACAATTTCTTTCACTATTACAATCAATATTACAATTGTTGAAAACAATCCTTGCTCATTACAAGATTCCTGTGCACAGATACAGTTAAAATCTTAGGTTAAATTCTGGAAGTGGAATCACTTGGGCAAATATTTTTAATGCTTGCCAAAGTACTTTCTGGCAGTGAATTAACCTTGCAGCAATAAACATTATCACTAAAAACAATTTTTTTAGTGATTTTCTTTAAATGGTGTCTTGCTAGATTTTTAAACTCTGTATTTCTTTGGTTATTAATGATACCTAGATTTAAAATATACATATATTTATCTTTTATTTCACCTTCTTTTGTGAAATGTTTATTTATGTAATTCATCACTTTTATATTGGACGTTTTAAAATTGTTTATTTATGTGAATTTATTATGCAGCACTCCTTTGTTATAGATGTAGCAATATTTGTATGTCTTTTTTCTTTTGATTTTAAATTTTTGATGTTATTACTGAAAAACCCTTAAGGTTTCAATTTTGATGTAATTCAATCTGCTATCTTTGGCATCAAACTTAGAAATTCTCACTCTACGTAAATATTGTAAAAAATATTAAGTTATTCTCTGGCACTGAAAGGTTTTAGTTTTTAACATTTAAGAACATAATATCTCTGGGATCTGTTTCTGGGCATTGTTTGGGATAGGAATATACACATACAGACAGACACCTGCACATAGGGAGATATACACACACACACACACACACACACACACACACACACACACATATAGTATATTTCATATTTCTTTCCTCAAATGATTAGCCATTTGTCAAAACACCATTGACTGAATAACTCTCCTCTCCTGACTGGTCTGAAATGCCACCTTGTTTACATACTTCTTACTAGCTGTATCTGTTGATGGACTTTTTGTATTATTGCTCTGCTCATTCCTATACCAATTTTGCACTATTTTAATTATAATGGTTTTATATCTTTCTTATCCTTTCCTCTCTCTCTCTCTCTCTCTCTCTCTCTCTCTCTCTCTCAAGTTGGGATCTCACTCTGTTGCCCAGACTGGAGGGCAGTGGCACGCTCATGGCTCACTGCAGCCTCGAGCTCCTGGGCTCAGGTGATCCTTATGTCTCAGCCTCCTTTGTGTCTTCTCTTTCACTGAGAATTGAGATCAGACTGTCCCTTGGTATGTGTTGCTTTTCATTGTTGAGGTGTGTGTGTGATGTTGTATGTATGTAATCTATGGCAGATTGCAAACATTCTATCAGCTCAAGGTACACCCAAAGACAGTATATCATCAATATGTGTCCTTCAAGGGTCATTTCCAATTCTGTGATTCCACGTTTTTATTTCGCTTCCCCAAAGATTATGCTACCTATTGAATTGCAGCAATAATTTCATTGTAGTTTTGTATTGGTTTTTAATTATTATAACACTTTGATTTAAAACAGCATAGCGGCCAGGCTTGGTGACTCAGCCTGTAATTCCAGCACTTTGGAAGACTGAGACGAGGGGATTGCCTGAGCCCGCGGGTTCGAGACCAGACCCGGGAACTTGGTGAGACCTCATCTCTACAATAAATCAAAAATTAGCCAGCTACTTAGAAAGCTGAGGCGGAAGGATCGTGGGAGCCCAGCAGGTTGAGGCTGCGGTGGCTGTGGGCATGCCACTGCACTCCAGCTTGGGCAACAGAGTGACTCCAACTCCAATTAAAATAAAAAGATAAAACAACATAGCTTTTACAATTAATCAACACTGATGGCATTGTTTTGGTATAGGTCATATAGGAATCTTTACTGTGGAGAGATTTTTAAAAATATTTCTTGGGGTAAAGGAATTGTTAAATAAAGCAGAATCACTGAATCTCCCTTCCTAACAACAAAACTAAGTGAATACATTTGGGTCATAAGATTGGATAAGGGAGAGAAGAGGAAAGGGGAAAAAAAATTATATATATGTGTGTGTGTGTGTGTATATATATATACATATATATATATTTGAATTGGAGTCTCACTCTGTCACCCAGACTGGAGTGCAGTGGCCACTCCCGGCCACCGCAGCCTCGACCTGATGCTGGGCTCCGGCGATCCTTCCGCCTCGGCCTTCCAAGTAGCTGGAACTACAGGCACGCACTATCACGCCCGGCTAATTTTTTGATTTATTGTAGAGATGAGGTCTCGCCAAGTTGGTCAGGCGGGTCTCGAACCCGCAGGCTCAGGCAATCCACTCACCTCAGCCTCCCAAAGGCGTGGGATTACAGGCTGAGCCACCCGAGCCCAGTTTATTTATATATATTTTTGATCAGGGTCTCACTTTGTCTCTCAGGCTGGAGTGCAATGGCATGATCACAACTCACCGCAACCTCAATCTCCTGGGCTCAGGCAACCCTTCCACCTCAGCCTCCCGAGTAGCTGGAACTATAGGTACACGCCACCACACCTGGCTAATTTTTAAAAAATATTTTTGTAGAGATGAGGTCTATGCTGCCTGAGCTGACCTCGAACTCCTGGGCTCAAGCAATCCTCCCACCTCGGCTTCCCAAAGTGCTAGGATTACAGGCATGTGCCATCACACCAAGCTCTAAATATATTACTCTGATGGTTTTAACATATCCCCACAGGGCCATTGCCTTGCTGGTGTGGCCATGTGCTCTTTCAGCTATGACTGTCGCCATGCTTGCTGGCTTTGGCGCCACCCCCCCAACCTTGGGGAGGTGAATCTTTTCTCTCTCTCTCTCATTTAAATAAACTATATTTTCTGCCAGGTGTGGTGGCTCAAGCCTGTAATCCCAGCACTTTAGAAGGCCGAGGCAAGAGGACTGCCTAAAACCAGGGGCTCGAGACCAGCCTGGGCAACATGGCGAAACCTCGTCTCTACAATAAATAAAAAAATTAGTCAGGCATGGTAGAGCATGCCTGCAGTTCCAGCTACTTGGAAGGCGGAGGCAGAAGAATCACCTGAGCCCAGCAGGTCCAGGCTGTGGTGGCTGTGAGCGTGCCACCATAATCCTCCTGGGCGATAGAATGAGACTCCAACTA
>NW_007246679.1:82582-148520 GCF_000164805.1 Carlito syrichta | reverse complement strand
TCTCACTCTGTCACCCAGCCTGGAGTGCAGTGGCCACTCCCGGCCACTGCAGCCTCAACCTGCTGGGCTCCGGCAATCCTTCCGCCTCAGCCTTCACAACATGACACTGTGCAGCTTCTAATTTCTCCCCAGAGATAACAAATAAGGAGTGAAAAAGATGAGCTGAAAATGTAATATAGTGAGCTAAGTAAAGATGTTTATTGGCAGCTATGGGAAAAGTCAACAGAAATTTCTCAAGCGTAGAAACACCTAAAACTAACTTAGAACCTTGGCTGTAACAAAGGCAGTCCATATTTACCATCTTACAGGGTGCTGTGCTGTCTTGGGGTGCAAGCCAAAGCCCACAGATGGGATATACCTCTGGCTAACTGGAGCAGGCCGCAGGACCAGACATTTAACACCCTCAAAATGAGAGAGGAGAAAGGAAGACACGGGATAGACAGACAGATTAGGGTAGGTTCCCGGTAAAAACTTCGCTGCAAGCCCCATGAATACAGTGAACACGCCCATTTCCAAATCCATGGACTTCCCCTTTGGGGGGGCTTCCTCTTGATTGGCCTTTTCCAACCCCTTCCTGATTGGTGTAATTCAAGCCCACAACATGGTGCCTCTCTCTAATTGGTGCTACTGCCACCCAATCAGCACGCTCTTAAGACTATATAATCCCCTTCTTTCAGCCTCCAGCCGGCAGCCCTCCTTCGGGACCCTTCCCTCCGTTGGAGGCTTTAATACCTTCTAATAAATTCCTTCTTACCCACTGTCTGGTGTCCCCGTCCCTCATTCTTCCTGGGCATGAGACAACAGCTCAGAACTGCAGAACTAGAAGAGCTGATGAACTAGAAAAAGCTGCAACATGGGACTGCAAGAGCTGGACCCGCCAAGCTGAGAGAGCTTCAATACTCCCTTGGGGGGCTCTGGCTTGCAGCCCACCTAGCCAACGGGGCAGTAAACACTTCTCTGGGGCGGGTTCACCAGCCCACTGAACCAGCAGAGCTGTGAACAGCTTCTCAGGGACTGGCTTTCCGGCCAACCGAACTGGCAGAACTGTAAACACTTCTCGATGCTCAGCTCACTGACCCCCCCCCCCAAACTAAGAAAGCTGTAACACTCCTTGGGGGCTCTGCAGCTGTTGGCATCCCGGAGTTCTCGGGTGCCACCACGTTCCCATATCCTGACATCATCCCGTACCCGGCCACCACGTGAATCCCAGTCTGGCAGTGCAGCTTTGGGAACTGCAACATCCTTCGTGGGGGTCCAGCTCACCCACCCGTTAGACAAAAAACTGCATCAAAGACATTGAAGGAAAAGATTTCCCAGCAAGAACAGCACCAGCCCAGACTAAGCTTGCTCTCTTTTTCTACCTTAATCTCCTTGTCACTACGCCACAGCGGGTGGGGGGGGTGGATTAAAAGAATAAAACTATCCTTAAACATTAACTCAGAAGGGACAGAAGGCAGAGTGCTTGAACTAAGCTAACTTAAACATAAACAAGAGGAAAGCCTAAATGTAACTTTTTTTTTTTTTTTTTTTGAGTTGGAGTCTCACTCTGTCACCCAGACTGGAGTGCAGGGGCACGCTCACGGCCATCCCAGCGTTGACCTGCTGGGCTCTGGTGATCCTTCTGCCTCAGCCTTCCAAGTAGCCGAAATTACAGGAGCGTATTACCATGCCCTGCTAATTTTTTATTTATTGTAGAGATAAGGTCTCACCAATTTGCCCAGGCTGGTCTTGAATCCCCAGGTTCAGGCAATTCAGTTGCCTTTGCCTCCCAAAGTGCTGGGATTACTGGCTGAACCACTGAGCCCGGTCAAGGGATCTTCGCCATCTTAAAGACATAGCTGTAATGATCAGTCCACACAAAGCCTTCCTAGATCACCCAAAAGGGTGAGTGAATGCCCAGTCCTCATGGAATAGCTAATACACTTGGTTTGTTTTTGAGTACACAGCTTTATCCACTCGCCTAGGCCTCCCAAAGTGCTAGGATTACAGGCTGAGCCACGGAGCCTGGCCTAAATGTACCATTTTAATGATTTTTAAGTTCACAGTTCTGTGG
Source organism: Carlito syrichta (assembly GCF_000164805.1). Lineage (NCBI taxonomy): Eukaryota > Metazoa > Chordata > Mammalia > Primates > Tarsiidae > Carlito > Carlito syrichta. The sequence goes on along the minus strand of NW_007246679.1, from coordinate 146,467 downwards.
CATCAAGTAGGTTCAAATTGTACAACGATTGCCTTTACCCATCTCCAGAACGTTTTCATTCCAAACTGAAACTCTGGAGCCTTTAAATAACAACTCAGTCCCCTCTCCTGCGGCTCTCAATCACTACTCGACTTTTTGTCTTTATGAATTTGACTATTCTAGATCTCCTCATATAAGTGAAATCATTCAATATTTGTCCTTTTGTGACTGGTTTATTTCACTTAGCACAATGTTTTCAAGGTTCATTCATATTGTAGCATGTGTCAACTTCATTTAAGACTGAATAATACTCCATTGTCTGTATAACCATATTTCATGTATCCATTTGTCAATGTCTATTCAAGTCCTTTTCCTGTCTTTGAATTGAGTTGTTTTTGTTGTTGTTGAAGTGTAGCTCTCTATATATTCTGAATGTCAATCCTTTAGAAGATATGTTATCTACAAGTGTTCTCTCCACTTTGTGCATTGGTTTTTCACTCTGCTGATTGTGTTCATGGATGCACACAAGTTTTTGAAGTCCAATTTTCTTTCATAACCTGCACTTTATTGCCACCTTCAGTGTCATAAAGTTTTTCCCCTAAGTGTTTTCTAATAGTTTTATAGTTTTAACTCTTACAGGGTCCAGACAAGGTCTTTGATCCATTTTGAGTTAATTTTTGTATATAATGCAAAGTACTTCATTCTTTTGTATGTAAAGTCATAACTTTTTAATAAATGTAATCTGTTGGGCATGGTGGCTCATGCCTATAATCCCAGCACTTTGGGAGACTGACGTGAGAGAATTGCCTGAGCTCATAGGTTCGAGACCAGCCTGGGCAACTTGGTGAGAACCCCCATCTGTAAAATAAATTTTAAAAATTAGCCAAGTGTGGTGGCGTGGGGCTGTAGTTCCAGCTACTTGGAAGGCTGAGGCAGAAGGATCACCTGAGCCCAGCAGGTTGAGGCTGCGGTGGCCATGAGTATGCCACTGCACTCCAATCTGGGCGACAGAGACTCCAACTCAAAAATTAAAAAATAAATAAATAAATGGAATCATCTAGCAGTTTAGGCTCTGACATTGAAGCCTTGCCCAGAAAAAAGTTCAATGAGAACCTAAGTGCCCTGATGTACCATCATCACACAGTGACCCAGAGCTGCTGAGGGGCCAGTCTTCCCATCACTTCCCTTCGTCACTTCCTGAAGGTTTCTGTAGGCTGGTACAAGAGCTTCTTTAAAAAAAAAATCTAGAGGCACCTGTTCTTTGAAGTGGGTGTCAGCTGCAGATGTAACACCCATCATCACATGACATCTGTTTTGAGTTAGTGGAAAATGCTGCGATACTTTTCTTATTTGCCTCCCTTCTTAAAAATCCATTTTCCCCAAGGGATAATTACTGTTTATCAAAAAATTATTTCTTTTTTATATCAGAAGACATCCTTTTGGTATTTAAATGTACTATTTTCAATCTTCTCTATTTTAGATGGAAATAAGCATAATGGCATATTTTAAAATAGCATCTTACATGCCATTTGTCAGGCTGTAGACATCAAAAATTTTTGACAGCCTCCCAACTGGAAAGTCAGATGAGTGATCAGTTACAAAGCCACCAGCAGTGAATAGGTCACACACCACAAAACAAAATATTACAGATCAATTATCATGACAATAATGACTTTTTGGATGAGTATTCTATCAGTTTTGTATTTTTTGCATTTTTGTATTTTTTCTCTGAATAAAACAAAGTATAAACTATATATATACATATATATATGCATATATATATATCACATTCATCCCAAATGTTTCCATGATTTATTCTAAATAGTATCAGGAAATACTGTTAGATCACTTATTTCTGCTTCCAATATAGCTGTAATTACATGAAACAAGAAACCAGCACTCTTAACTAAAGTAGACCAAGGGAAGACCCTGGGAATTATTTAGTGTCCCTGCTCTATAAGTCATATTTCTTTCATTCTAAATTCTTAATATTCCATTCTTCTTCCTGAACTGTAGTTCTTGACTCTTCCTCAACCATAATGAGGAACTATGGTGCATATTTAGGGTTGTCTACGTCATCTGGGAGGCCCACTGGAGAATGAAATCCAGGACACTAGTTCAACAATTAAGAATTTCAAGATGGCAACAGCAGAGTTTGGAGATGCAGTTTGAAGTTAGCCAGAGCATACTTAAATGGTACAATCCAAGGGGTGTGAAAGACACTGAAAATGTCTACTATATTTGAGTGCCTACTTTGTCCCAGGCACTAAGTGCTGCAAATATAGGTCATCGATTAAAGATACAAGCTCACTGAGTTTATAGTTTGGTTGGAGGAGATGAACAATAAGCAAATATATAACAAAAGGTGGAAAATGCTATAAAAAATAAAGCTGGTTATAGGAATAGAGAGTGATGGGATTAGGAAGGGACAACCAGGTTAGAAAGGGTGTTGGGAGAAAGTTTCTTTGTAAGGTGTTACTTGAGCAGAGACCCGAATAATTGAGGAAGAGAGCCTAATAGATATCTGGGGGAAGGAGGAAAGAGTAAGTGCAAACACCCTGAGATAAGAGTGTGTCAACATATTCAGAAGAGAACAAGGACATTAAAGTTGCCAGATAGATGATGGGAAGAAATGGAAAAAATGACAGAAGGTGGAGTTAGAATATTAGAATATTGGGTAGGGGTGAGATCCTGTTGGGTCTTGTAGATCATAAGAACTCGTTATATTGCATTATGGTGTTGTGTTGTATTGCAAATTGGAAAGAGAGTGGAGGCTTTTGAGCAGAGAAGTGACTTGGCCAGTGGTGTCACCAATCAAAACTGGTGATTGCCATATCGTTTCTGTTCTTCACTCTAAAACACCAAAAATAGTAAAGCAAACACATGATCACCCATCCGTTCACCCATACACTGAGAAAGCCTTTCAGAGCTGAGTGATTCTGGCTCCCTACCCCCTACTGCCATCTGGAACAGGCTTGAGGGGGGGTGTGTCTGGCAACTGGGAGATAGCTCATATGAAGGAGCAGAAGCAGAATAAGAAATAAGAACAAAGATGTTGGCCAACCTCATGATCACCACCCTCTATATTTCCTTTTTCTTTCCTTTTCATTGAATCTCTAAAGAGCTGCCCATAGTTCTTGACACCAGAAGATGACTCTATAGTTCCTGACATACAGAAGGTATTCAATAATTAGGAATGGATTATTTTAAAAACTGTATTAATTATGCCAACTAAATGGCACAGAGTTAAAAAAAAAAAGACCAGTAATGACATAAAACACACATTAACACAAGCAGCAGAATATGCACAGGTTGGACCCAAAAAAAAAATCACACAAGGGATTATTTATTTGTGCCCTGGGAGGCACAAGGGGGTCATGAAGGTAAATCCGTTTATTTTCCTCATGCTAGAAAGTTAGACTATTGTGATTGCTGAAAATGGGAGGGGTGTGGATCAGGAAACAGAACTGAAACGCCTATTGCATTGAAAGGTGTCTGTAGAATGTTCCTCCTTCTGGGAAGAACAAAAGGCACTTCTGCCAGGAGAGTTGCATCCTTACAACATTAGGCTTCCATGGTACTGAATGGAAAAAATGAAAAAACTGACTTCAATCTTCTATCGGTGAGAAGACAGCAGATCAGTTTAAAGTATGTGCCCTTGAGATAGGTTTTTTGGTTCTGTCCTTTATCATCCTGTTAAAGGCAGGAAAGCAGAGGAGTTATCTCCATATCTCTGTAAGAGAACACCCACTGTGGCAATGATAAAGGGCACTTTTGTTCATAGCAAAGATGGCATCGGGGGCAGCAGCTTTGGTGAATGGGAAAGAAACCCCAGAGAGCTTCCTGGATAGGAGAGCTTCATGGTCATGCCGAGTCTGAGAGGGGCAGCTGCCATGGCTGGGCTCTAGTGACAGGAAGCCGGAGGACTTTCGGTGGCCATTCCAAGGCTTAGGTTGAAGGGAGTAACATGGGCAGTTGAGCAGCTAGAACATCAGCCATGAGGGCAGTGGGAGGCCTTGTGTATTGTCTAGGATTTGTAGAGGAAGGCATTTCGGAGACAGCACTCTCCTTGGTAGTTTACAGAATGTAGGGTGACAAGAAAATGATCTTCTGTTCGGAATAACTCAGGCAACATATTTGGATTGAATGTCAAGGCTTGCCAGAAAAGAGAACAACCCTTTTGGGTTTAGGAGCGAACTGGTCACCAAGTTAACAGAAGGAACAATGATGCCTCCTCAAAATTTTCTTTTACTGCTACAAAGTGTATGTACATAGTCTCATCATGAAAAATAGAATCTTCTCTGTCCTTTACATATATTTTTCATAATCTTATTCAGAACTGCAAACTTGGTTGTATCTTTCCTGTGTTGTAATCTATCTGGTTTTGCTAATTTTAGCAAACTTTCCATTTTGTACAGAAAGCAGTCCAACACATCTAGTTCTCAAACTGAGATTCTAACTGAAGATCACTCTGAATGCAAGGATAATTTCTTATTTAGAAATTGCAGTTACAACATACATGGATTATAAATAGTCTTCACCTGGCAACTATCTACCTCTATTCTCACAGATACAGCACGGAGGTAGAAATGGGAAGGGAAATTATGGTAAATAAATATGCTTTGACAGCTTTTGTAAAGAGTGGAATTTCTACTAACAACAATAAAAATCCTGGGTAGTAATACTTTTTAAAGAGCACTGATAATCATTTAACAGAGGAAGATAATTTCTTAAACTGCCCTGGCTAAACTATCTCTGTGTAAAAGCAGCAACACATCTATGTCATAGGCAGTCCAAATTTTTCCTTTTATTTTCATACTTACAGATAAAAAGCTAAATTATTTTATTACTATAACAAAGACCTCTGTTTCTTTTCCTTAGCAAGTTCTAGAAGGAAAAGGAACTCAGAGAAATATAGAGAGAAAAAAAAATCTTCAACTGTCCTCTTCACATTCAAATGTCATTAAAAAAAAAAAAACTTCCTTAGAAAGGTCAGCTTGCCTCTAAATTTATGTCATCATTATTTGTATAAGATCCCAAATAGCAATAAAACATTTTCTTTTCATCAAATAGTAAGAGAAATAAATAAGAATCTTTATATAATGCAAACAGAAGCAGCATTTGTTTAATAAAGTACTTAAAACTCCACCTCAAATTTGCAATCATTAACCTCATTGTCTCCACAATCTTGGAACTACTAATTTTGTTGGGAATAAAGAAAAGGGATTAGGGGGAAAAAATTCCTTGATTTTTTTTCCTCAAAATAGTGTGCATGTCATGAGAGAGATAAGAGAAAATGTGGTCTACGTTGATTAAATTGTTTACTTCTTTAGCATAGGGACCATGTCTTATCCAACTTCTTCCTTGCAGATTCTTCCACAGTGCTGAGCTTACAGTTTATGTAACAGCAGATCCTCATTACTGGAGGATAATTTGTCCTGGAAAAATCTCACTTAAAGTGAGTCTACTTAAGGAACAAAATGTTACGGACAGAGTAAACAAAAGTTTGATTATCTTATTTTGAAAAATGGATGCAAAACTTATAAAACTAAGCACTTCATCTTGTATTTTACAGAACACAAGTTAAAACTGTAGCTAAGCAGTAATTACTAGAACAAAGAATGAATCAAGCATTCTTTCTTTTTAAGGCAGTATTTCTAACAAAGACGAAGGCTAGCAAAATATGATACCATTCGCCTCCTGTTTGAATTTTGCAAAATGATCATAATAAGAGTCACTAAAAATTGTTAAAGAACTTTCTTTTTTCTGAAGTGTTCTCTTAATACAATAACATGCAAATAAGTATCTTTGAGATGCCTATTATGTTATTATTCTTGCCGATGATTCCTTGTTTGGCTATTAATTGGCCTAATACTATCACATCCTCATTTGTCAATAGCTTTCTATAAACTGAATCATTTTCCATCATCACTTTCATTCATTTTATTGACTTTATTATACGGTTCACAATTTTACTTTATAATAGATATGCATTGTATTTGATTCATATTTTTAGATGTTTACAATATCTAAGTAGTGGTCAAGAAACTCATCACCAAAAGTGTTGCTGTAATGGAGATCCATGCTGGTTTAAGGAGGGAGCACTGTTCACGAAGATTATACTGAGTTTTGGTAACCTCAGTGTCCCTATGCAACCCTCCTGGGTTTGGAGCATCAGACACCAAAAGCAAGAGAAGAAAATCCCTGTTATGTTCTCAATAAATGCCTGTTAAATTAACAAATGACAGCAAGCAAATATGGAATGAATACTCCAGTAAACGCTATTTCAGTATGTAAACTGCACTAATACATGGAAGTTGGAACAAAATGGGCTGAGTTGTGAAAACTTTCAAGACTTACAAATCATTGGAAGCTTTTCTATATTGGGACTCTATCACCAGTAAATGTACCATAAAACACAGCACAAAGCTATTCTGAAATTATGTGGGCCTGCAGAGAAAGAGCTGCTTTCCTCTGACTTTTCTGCAGATTGTAACACATAGTCTTAGAATCAGTAGATTTAGCAAAACACTTTACTTTTATCATTGTTATTTTGATCCAATGGATAACCCATTTTCTCTTCACTCTAAAGAAGATGGACCTGTTAGGATCTTTCTGAATATGTTATCATCCTAGTAGGAGAGCATTCTGGGACAGCCTCCAAACTGATTTAACTACAGACTGGTTTAACTACAACAGCGTCAACTCCAGACTGGTTTACCTACAACAAACATTTACTCATCTGTTTCTCAGAAAGCACTCAGGCTGTTTAGAAATGGATCAAACCATCTGTGTGCTAGCCATGGGCACTCAAGCTATATGAAGCATGCATAAAGAATCAAATTAAATTCTAGAACTCTGATCCTAAAAGAGCACAATGTGCTGTGACTATGAGCAATCAGCCATTCTTCGTGAGATAAACAATATATTAGAGAACCTACCCTAAGGAGAGTCTCCTGGTTAGACCTGAGATTAGAGCACAGCAAAAGATAACTTAAAAGGTATCACCTTGTCTGAATACATTGCTATAGACTATATGATCCCACATGAGGCATTACAAGAAGGAACATATAAAGGGTATTTATTGATGGCCAATTTTATGTCAGGTTCTTAACATATCCCATTTTAAATAATTAACTAAGCAAGACAGAAATCATCTAACTTCTACTTTCTAGTTTGTTATTTTGCATATAGCTTCTATTCCATCTGAAATGTGGGTGTCTTTGTATATATGGATTGAGATAAGGTGCCTAGTTAAGCTTTTTCCAAGTCATTTACTAAGTTTCCCAATAATATATCTTACCCCTCCTCCTTAGATTTAAAATACCATTATTATCACATTTATATACAAATAGGGTTGACTTCTGGGCTACTTATTTTGTTCTATTGATCTTTATGTCCACTTCATCTATATTTGACAGTTTTCATTAGTGACATTTTTTAATATGTTTTCACATACATAATGCAAGTTCCAGTGATTGTGATCATTTATTAAATATTTTTGCATATTCTTCTTTAAATTTTAGAATTATCTTCCAGAGGAATTTCTGTATTACACTTTATTAAAAATTCTGGTAGTGGTTTAGTTATGATTGCATTAAGCTTATACATAAATTGTGGAATTAAAATTCTTTTTACAATATTGTCTTCCCATCTAAGAACATAGCCTGTCTCTTTTTTTTCGTCTTTTTTGACATTAAGGAAAGTTTGAGCTTTTTCTTAATATCAGTATTAACATTTATTATTATTATTACTAAGTATCTTATTTATCATTGTTACTATTATAAATGAGATTTTTTTTCTATTTATATTTTATTAAAGCTTATATTGAGAACATGATTTCTTTTTGTATGCTAATCTGTACCTGGTCACCTTAATGGACTCTTACATTGGTTATTGTAGTTCATCTATAAAGATACCTCTTTTTAGTATCCTTATAGATTATCCTATCTCCCACGAGTGACAATTTTATCGCTTCCCTTTTAATATTTATAGTCTCAATTTATTTTTCTCAGAGTATTTTTCAGGACCTTCAGCACATATTGAATGGTGGTCATTTAGCAAAAATCCTTATATTTTTAGGAATGTTTCTAATAATTCACCATAAGAATGTAGGTTATAGGTCCTTGGTAAAGTCCTAGTTTGTAAGATTTCTATCTTTATGAGATTTTGTTTACCAGTAAATGCTGTTTTTTTAAACATCTGTTGAGGTAATTACATATGTTTTCTTTTTATAGATTGGGTCCTACAGCTGGTCTAAGAGGATGTAAACATTATTCCCAAAGAAGTTTATAACGAACACTTTTTCTTTTTTCACACCTCTAAGTTCAAGAAAATAATTGGAACAAGATGTATATCTTGAAGGGACTGAGGGGACAAATATACTGAATATGCCACACTGTCTTGCACCATGCCAGGCAGTCTAGTAAAGTGGTTGGCTTCCATCAAGGCTAATGATACATCTGTCTCTGATGACACGGTCCCCTGCACCTAGCCACTCTGGTTTGTAGAATTGCCAAAGCCTCATGAGTATAAGGCTGGGCTTGGAGGGGGTCAGTTGAACTTCTAGGACTTCTCATGTGACTCTCACTCTTTTAGATTTACTATCTGTAATTGCACATCTGCCAGTGACCTTTGTCTGTTACTGAAGAATGCTTCTGGTCCCTCTGCTGTGTGTCCTGATCACACTGACTTCCTTCTGTAGCTTCTAGATAAGTAAATTTTTTTGATTTATCAGGAAATGTCTTTGGTCTCTCAGGCAATTCGATTTTACTACTGACATTTATCAACATGGTGGGTGGGACAGATCTTTTATCTAGTGAGTTATTTAACTGTATTTTCTAATATTGAATGATTTTTGCGTTGCTGGAATAAATGCTACTAGTTTATGAGATTTTTTAAATTTTTTGTACACTGCTGGAATCAAATATATTTAAGAATTTATTACATAAGAAATATTACTTCTCAATTCAGTGTGGAAAAGATGAGCTTATATGGTACTGAGAAAGTGGGTAGAAGAGGAAAATATTACATTGAATTTATCTTTCACAATATGTATAAAAATACTCTACAATTGTGTCAACAATTAAAGATTAACTATCATACAAAAGGCAAAAATGAAAGGAGAAAATATTAGTGCATTTCTTTGAAACTTTGGAGTAGAAAAAGCCTTTTTAAGCCAAGACTTATAATTCAGAAGCCAACAACTTAAAGAAAGATTGATAAGGTAGACTGCAAAAAAAAAAAAAAAGGAAAAGTTCTACATGGCAAAAGCCACCACAAGCAAATCTAAAGACAAATGACAAATTAGGATAGAGCATTTGAAATTAATAGCAGGAGCTGGGCTCGGTGACTCAGCCTGTAGTCCCACGCCTTGGGAGGCTGAAGTGAGTGGATTGCCTGAGCCCACGGGTTCGAGACTCACCTGGGCAATTTGGCGAGACCTCATCTCTACAATAAAAATCAAAAAATCAACCGGGCATGGTAGCACATGCCTGTAATTCCGGCTACTCAGAAGGCTGAGGTGGAAGGATCGCCGGAGCCCAGCAGGTTGAGGCTGTGGTGTCCGGGACTGGCCACTTTACTCCAATCTGGGCGACAGAGTGAGACTCTAAAAAAAAAAAAAAAAAACCAAAAAAACCCCAAAAGAAATTAATAGCAGGAGCAATACTTTAAAAGACCCTCTATGCTTTACCTAATACTTTAAAAGCCAGTAGAAATTAAGATGAAAAAGATTAACAACCTGAAAGAAAACCCACCTTTCACAGAAAAGGAAATACAAATGGCCCCAACATATGAAAATATGTTCAGGGAAGAAAGCCTGTTTAGGGTAGACATGAAAATGGAGCCACCTCCGCTAAGGACAGGTTGGCCGGACCTGAAAAATTCAATTTGCACCCCACTTTGCAATATTTTCTTACAAATACACCTGCTTGAATATAAAATTCTATATTTACAAGATTATTCATTGCATTATTATTTATGAAAGAAAAATTTAAATGGGACAGGTGGAACTCAGGTGTCTATCAAAAGAGAAATACTGAGATAAACTAGATTGAGTTCAAACAATGAAATACTAGACTATTACAAAAACAAATGACAATGCTTTCCTTGTATTGATATGGAAAGATCTTGGGATTCATTGTTAAGTGAAAAGCAAAGTGAAGACGAAATGTATACTATGCTACCTATAATGCAAACCATCAGATATGGAGATAAGAGGTCATCACTTCACAGCAGTGACTCTCAAAGTGTGATCTGGGATCTGAGACCCTTGCAGGGGTCCATGAGGTCAAAACTATTCTGATCATCTTAAAAAGTTAACTGTTCAATTTTGCTTTCTAATACTTACAACAACATAGTGAAAAAATCCAGGAATAAAAGCAGCCGTGGGCTGATTCAAATTAATCCGGTTGACATTTGAGTTCCCTTGCTCTGTCACTTATATCTGTGCCATTATCAATGGCATTTAGGTCCAGCCATGAAGAAATGAATAGACACTGCCCAACAAGTCTAAGGAAACAGACCAGCACAACCCACCTGATGACTGGTGGGTTTTTTGAGTCCTGTCCTTGCCATAAAGACATTTACAAAAAGAAAAAGAGAATCACAAAATAAATACTCCCAGAAGTCTAGTCCAAAAATGTCTGCCAAAATTGAACTTTTCCTTCTCCTTCAGACTTGTAATAGCAAAAGTAATGCAGATAATCAACATAGGTTCTAGGTTACAATAAGAAAAATTTAAATGAGTGATTTATTTTTGTTTAACCTACCGGCTACAGGATTTGTGGTCATTGCTATATGTAGCTGGGGACCCGATGCTTGATCGCAAGGGATATTAATTGAGGATGAAAAGCTACTTCTACTATTAAGACAATTCAAAAAGCATATGGCATTTGCTGTTTATAACATGTTTCTCCCTTGTAGTAACATGTCTCTGCACCATGGTCTCCAGGGTACGCACGTTGCGCTGTTTTTTCCTGGAGTGGTGTTTCGTTCACACAAACTAACCCACATTTTCTTCTGTGATTCTCCATATGACTAATGAAGCACAGAACTGAGGTTATAATTTAGGGGAATATCTGTGGCCATCAAGGGCACGATGCTGACGGGGCTCTCACCCCAAATACAAGCATGCACTCACATAACTGGCTAGCCAGCCTCCCTTCCCCTCTTTCTTTTTTTCATTTTTATTTGGAAATATAACATGTTTAACTCTATTTGTATGGTTAAGAAAAATGATGTTTTTTCACTGGCTCTTTGACTTATGCCTTCAGTAAGAATGTACGGGCCATGAGTTCTTCAGCTTCTGCTCAGACTTTCCCCTAAGAGCTAGTTCCAGGTTTCATGGCTTAATGCTGGGCCAGTATAAAGAAGCTCACATGGCACAGCTAAGGCTACCAAGTCACTTGAAGGGACACTGTAGTGTATATCCTGATAACTGTTTTCCCCTTCCTGCTCACCTAATTTATCTATACTTGCATAATAGTCTCTAAGTAGGTATCTATTTACATCTATTTACTTGCATATACCAGTAAAATGGATGCATGTGTGTGTAAATAATTTATGTTGTGTGTGCGTTCATTTGCAAAATAAAAAAACAACGTGAAGAGTAAATGCATTTCAAATTCAGAACTTAATATACAACACTCTTTTAAAGGCTATATTAAAATCTTATTTGTATTTTTTATCTATAATTTTTTTTTAAGTACAAAAAACACAAAAGCCAATGGTCTCCTAAAATTAGGGCCTCAATTAGTTCCTTAAACAGGTAGAATAATTATAGTTTTGCAAGGACCTCAGAGTTTGGTTTCATAGAAAGTCACCTATCAGGCTTAAATAATGTTTCAACGTCCAACATCATTCCATTTTCAGCTTCTCTGTGGAGTCTAATATTTTACTCTTTGTGGAACTTATTTTTAGACATTGTTTTAGAAAAGGTATTGGAACTGCCAACACATTTTGAATGTTTGTCTGAATGGCTTAGTCAGAGTTGAATTTACAATTTCTGACCTAAGATGGAAGTTTCTGAATGATACTGACACTTGATGGAAGTGATCTAATACTCATAATGAATATGAACACCCCACAGAATGTGTCAATTAATTATAAGGAACTCAAAAGAAGCAAAACAAGAAAAAAAAATCAATTGTGCTAAAGCTTATTCATTCTCATATAGTAACCCTTCCCTGCAGTAGACTATTATCCTGAAGTTCTCACATCTATAGTCCACTTGTACTATCCTTAAATGTCACTTTTTCCAGCAAGGTTCCGATAAATCCTCTATGTTAGGGACACATAGGGAGATCCATAGTTCCTTTTGCTTTCAGACCTTCCTTACTCGCCAGTAAGCTGAAGGTAGAGAGCGTTGGTAGAATGTGTACATACCAAGGAGTAAAATGAAAACAGCTGAGTTAATTTTGTGAAGAGTTTCCACTGTTCTGGGAAGAATGAAATACATATGCACGTGTGAACTGTAAAGTACGAATTGTGCAATTTCAGTAATTCTGCATACAAAGGCAATACTCTTATATTTGCATTCCAGACTAGCTGTGCACAAAATAAAAGTGAGCATTAAAAGTCATGCTAATAGTTTAAGATTTTAATTTTTCTTTACTTCGAGTAACATTAAATAGAAAACAAAAATCACCATAAGTCGAGAGAGAGACCCTGGAAAAAAGGAAAAAACCTTATATGTAGTACATTCTACAGCACTTTTTTCTGCTTTTTAAACAAGGGGTCCTGCATTTTCATTTTGTACCGGGCCCCACAAATTATGTGACCTTGGTTATAATGATGCATTAAACAAGATACTTTGTAGTATGAACAAGTTCAATTTTTTTCAGAATATATAACATATAGAAAGCTAGATAGATGACAGATAGATAGACAGATGATAGATAGACAGATATTGTTTGTTCATTATGTTAAAGCAGTCAGTGGGCAAGTATTTTGGTACAGCACTTGACATACTTGGTATATCACTTCCTTGGAAACTGCTTACCAATATTCATTGCCCTTGTGCCATTGATAGTTTTAGCACTAGGAAGTTTATGTTTTTTAAAGACTGCACCTGTGCTTGGCTTTCTCAAGGGCTCCAGGAGCATTTCACCAGCTTGAAGGGTACTTAGTGACCTTTAGGGGACGATCAGGTGGTTCCTCTGTTCTTCAAACTGGGGAAGGAAAGACCTGCTTGTAAAAAGTAGCAAATGTTTCCTGGTTTGAAGCCAATATAGTTTTGATCTTCATTTGATCTTTATTTTGACTAATCCTTTTCTCTTTGTGTGATTTCCTTTTGTTGGTATGCCAAAATTCTGCCAACCTGTTTCCTTTCTCAAAAAAAACCTCATTTTTAAATTTAATTTAGTATTCAGATTTGTTTGCCAAAAGTAAATTAGATTCCCTCTGACCCAGCACCAACCTCTATTCAGGTCAGAAGCATATCTTATAAAATGTCTTGGCATATGGCTCATCTCTATGATTTTTGTGCTGTTGCCTTTTAAGCATAGTCATATGTTGGTCTTTATGGATGTGTTTAATAGGGGGAAAGAAAAACCCAAGATTTTCTTTCTGGTTGCTCATTTTTACAAATGAGAATATTTTCACATCACTGTGGTCAACTATACAAGTAATGCAGGCAACACATTCCATTTTCATTTGAATTAAACAAGATGTCTTTAATTTTCATTCAAGGATGTGATGTAGGAACTTGGTTGATCCATTCCAATAGGCTACTTGAGCAACTCTGGTTGGCAAACAATCGGGCATTAAAAGAATTTTGCATGCAACTTGTTGCAGAAATCTATCAGCAAGAACAAAGCCCTCTTGCAAAGCTTTACTAAACTCTACACAAGCTAATAGAAACCTTCTTTTTCCAGATGAAACGATCTTCAGAAGTTAGGGCACAGCAAACTGAAGCACCAATTAGTAGTTAGCTAAGCATTTTCAGCATGCAAGGTTTGCTTCCTAAAACCTCCCTGTGAGCCTGAGTTTGCAAGAAGTTCAGATCTCCTGAGTTTCGCTTTGAGTGTCAAGTTCAAGCAGAACCAAAAAAAAACTCAAAGCAAAACCCCTTATGGACCCTTTGAGTTTCACCTGGCTTCTACCTGAAAGAAATACCCAATGTTCCCTTGAAACTTGGCCCAAGTTTGCATGCTGTTCAACTGACATCCAATTCAACGTTGCTGAAAGGTTTGCAAACCTCCATGAAAGGAGCTGTGAACCTAATGTGACCTTTGAGTATCTAAGGAAGTTTACCAAAGTTTCCAACAACTTAAACAAAACTGTTAGGAACTGGTGATGAATACATTTTAAAGTATAATTCATCCTCCAGGAAATCTATGAGTCACACATAATTGGCCCCAAGGGATAAGTTATATCAGCTTTGAAAAATCATTCTTTTCCATCTTTGTGTATTCTTAAGTAGGGAAGATTCTGGTGAACTGATTAGAAGTTAGGGAGCTCTCATCACATGCTGTTTTCACCTCACTGCTGCATACAATGAACTCCGCAAGCTCAGACACATTACTGAGCTTCTACTATAAAGTGGATCCCAGAATCTACACATTTCTCGTGGTAAACAGTTGAGATAATCCAATATCTTTGCCCAACACAATGGGTTGGAACAACCCGTCACATAAGACAAACTTCCACTTTTCTAAGGAAGATAAAACTGCACTTATTCTTTCCTCATTCTTCAGGCAAACTTTCTTCCCGTGTCATCTGTGCCTTGCCTCCGCCCTCTGCTTCACCACAAAGCCCTCCTTGTACCTTCTGATAATCTTCGTCCACTCTCCCTTCTCTAACCACTCACCCTCTTCACCTGCGAGCACTTTCTCCCTCCTTTATTCTGTGCCATCCGCCCCCACTTCCACCTCTGCCTCCAGCCCTCCTGAAGAAAGAAGAGCTTTTTTCAACCACCCATCTTCTAAAGCCCTGAGGTGACTTTTCTGCCAGCTTCCAACTGCACTTACTCTGCAGCAGTGTGGCAAATGGCACTCTGCTTTCCCTTCCACAATTCCTGTACCTGTACGAGGCTGCTTATTTCCAGTTTTGTGTCCCTCACCCTCTGGCCTGGCATGTTGGGAATTTCTCAAGAGGACAGGTTGCAAGGCTGTCCTCAGGCCCTGCCAGTGAAAACACCTTGGCACAACCAATTAAGGAAAACAGTGACTTTATTCCATCAATTCAAACGCAAATGGGAGAAAGTAATAACATATATAGTGGAAAATACCTAGGTTTGAATAACATCTCTGCCACCGTGACCTTGGACAACTGACCTAACCTCTTGGAGCTCTGGTTCCCTCACCAGTGATATAGAGTGCTAAAGTCTACCTTAAAATGTTAAAGGAAGCCACGTGCGGTGGCTCAAGCCTGTAATTCAGTAATTTGGAAGTCCAAGATGGGAGGATCATTGGAGGCCAGGAATTCAAGACCAGACTGGATAACAAAGTGAGACTCCCATCTCTGCAGAATAAAAAAAAATGTAGCCAGGCATAATAGCTTGTACCCTTAGTCCCAATTACTTGGGAGACCAAGACAGGAGGATCCCTTGAGTTCAAGAGATCAAGGCTGCAGTGAGTTGTGATTGTACCACTGTATTCTATCCAGCCTGGACAACAGAGGGAGACCCTATCTCTTAAAAAAAAAAATAAAAGAATAAATTAAATAATGTGCATCATAGGAGCTGAGTTCACATTAATTCTTTACCCTTAAGAGCTCATTAAGAGAAGATGCTACATCTCACACCTTAGGCTTAAACTGGAAAGGTTTAATGAGAAATTAGAATATAGAACTGTTTATTTTTAGCCTTTTTCTGTGACATAACTTCCCTGTTCAATGTTCTAAGCAATGTGGTGTTTTTGCACCAAGGCTCAAAGGACACCAGACTCAAGGAAATCTCATTGTCTCATTTGGGATGCATAT
Organism: Carlito syrichta; assembly: GCF_000164805.1. Lineage (NCBI taxonomy): Eukaryota > Metazoa > Chordata > Mammalia > Primates > Tarsiidae > Carlito > Carlito syrichta. Next base: position 130,564 of record NW_007246679.1, on the reverse strand, counting down.
TCCAAAATGGTCATTTTGCTAGAGCCGGGGGCATTTTATGCTATCTGCTGAATTTTAATTAGAGTACTTGACTCATAAATGAGAGTCTTACTACAAATAATACATCCATTACTCACATCTACATTCCAGCATTACTTTACAAATAAAGACATTCATTGTTAAAAATTATCTGAAAAGAAAACCAAGTTAAAATTTAATAGTGCTTCAATTGTATACATACTTAATTTAATGACATCACATTGTTATTATTAGCATACATATATTAAAATCAAAAGATGTTGGCTCAGTTTAGGGTTGAAATCATGAAGACATAAGTAAGAAATATTGAGCATCGTTTTTGACTGTGAGACAAAATAATAGCTATCTTTTTTAACTCAACAAGGATCTTAACTTCTCTTCCATTCATTTCAACACATACCTTTTGAAACTATTTTTCTGCAGATGTATGCACTTTAAGATAAGGCAGATTCCTCATGAACTTTTCAATATGTTCTATGTAGCTTTTTTTCATTTTCTTTAACACAATCATCAAATAATAATTGGAGAAAGTGTACTTATTATTAAATTCTTAGTGCACTTAAGGCTTTGGACCAAAACAAGATCAAAATGGCTGAATCAAAAATGAAGAACGCTGTCAATCATTCCATTTTCTTTTGTTTAATTTTATAAGGACATCATAAATAGAGCCAGTGAAACAAGATGAGTAAGTGCTTGGTGCCCTGTAGATTATACTTTAAGATGCCTGTTAGGTTTAATTTTATGTAAAAATTAATTATTCAGTATTATTTGAAGAGGGTTAGAAGAAATGTATAACATTTGCTTTCTTAGATTAATAGTATTCACAGTAAAGTAACATAAAGAGTGCAATGTGCAGGCCGGGCTCGGTGGCTCAGCCTGTAATCCCAGCACTTTGGGAGGCCAAGGCAACTGGATTGCCTGAGCCCACGGGTTCGAGACCCACCCGGACAACTTGGCAAGATCTCATCTCTACAATAAATCAAAAATTAGCTGGTCATGGTAGCACACGCCTGTAGTTCCAGTTACTTGGAAGGCTGAGGCGGAAGGATTGCCGGAGCCCAGCAGGTCGATGGCCAGGAGTGTGCCACTGCACTCCAGTCTGGGCAACAGAGTGAGACTACAATTCAAAAAAAAAAAAAAAAGTGCAATATGTGAAAAGAGAATAGGTCTGTTATCCTTATCTTTATTATCATTATAGGGCTCAATAAACTTGTTAAATGAATGAATATTATAATAAGTTAATAGCTAAACCATTCAGCCTAGGAGACAAGATTGACCTAGCAAGGAAGGAGTGAGCTGGAGAAAGGCCACTCTCCTTGAAGCAGGTTGGGTATGTCCAGTGTAGGGCTCACTAGAAGACAGCTAGACAGAAGCATGACACAGAAGGTGACTCAGAAGCCAGGCACGGTGGCTCACACCATAATCCCAGCACTTTGAGAGGTAGAGGAGAGAGGACTGCCTGAACCCAGGGGATCAAGACCAGCCTGGGCAACTTGACAAGACCTAGTCTCTACAATAAATTAAAAAAGAAGAAGAAGAAGAAGAAGAAGGTGACACAGAGCAAACACAGTGGTGCAAACCCATGCCAGTGTCTGCAAGAGTGATCTAAAAGTAAGAAAGAGAAAGATCACATACAAATGCAAAGGAGAAAAGGGAAGGCCTAGGAGTAGAGCTGTAAATGTGAGGGTTGAAAAAGCTAAGAGCTCTGCTGGAACTGAATCCTTCTGGCAACAGGGCAAGCAAGCAAAGGCAGGAAAATCACCTGCTTCCATGTGTTAGCTTTAGTCCCTTGGTCTTATAAGTAGCAGTTTGTATTTTGGATTTACAAGCTGCCATTGAATTGTCTAGATGGAAATAAATAATGGATAGAAGAGTTTGGGGCTGAAGGTTGAAGGTAAAGGAATAGAGGGAAGGTGGAAGAAAAGAAGAGAAAGTAGAGGAAGACAATATGAAGGGAAAAGGAAATAAACACAGGAAAGAAAAAATGGAGAACAGAGTTGAGGGCAGGAAGGTGGGAAGGAAAGAAGTTTCCCAAGGATGGAGAGGAGTCTTGATTGCTTCTCCACTGGCCTTACAGAACACAACAGTGTATTTGCTTGTTTCTTCTTACCAATTTCCCAAGTATCTAGCCAGGCATCTTTGAGGTTTGTAGCTTTGGCACAAAAATGGCTCCAGTCCTCAGAAGATAGTTCTGGAAATAAATTTAGAAGATAGCTCTGAAATAAATATGAGGGATGTTTCATTTTAACCACAAATCCGTAAGAGCGAAATTCAAAGAAAAAGGAAAATGAAAATATTATGTTTAGTTTTAAAAAGTTTGTTGTGAGATCATCACCAAGGAATGATTCATTTTACCCAGCAAGGAAAGTTAGGGGTACCCCTTTCATGAGTCAAAATCTTTTTCTTGCAGATCTCTTTGTTTTGAATATTTTATTTCTTGACTTGTTAAAAAAAAATATTAATGTCAGGTGACGTAACCAATGGAAAAGTAGTTGGAGGCATCACCACAAAGTTAGGTTGAACACAGGGGCATCGATCCTGTATAATGCACTTCCTAAAGGTTACTAAAATTTTTATTTTCTCCGTCAATAAGTTGCTAACTGGTGGAAAAGAACAATAAAATGCTTTTTATGCCATTACTAGATCTTTATTTGGCTCCAGTCTTAAACTTAGTTTGCACTAAGTTTTCTTATGCCATCTAGAAGATACACTTGGGCAAAAAAAGTACTACTTTGACCCAACAAGGAGACAGATTCGGCTCCAACAGTGGCCTGGAATGTAATAAATGGGCTTAGTAAGGACTTAAGAGAAAATAATAAGTGAAAGAGCCCAAAAAACTCTCAAGGACAGTGGGGGACAAAATCTTCCATGGCTCTTGGTGCCACTGTTTAAAATGTAATACTGTGCCGAGAGGATCACTGTTATAGACCATTAGTATTAATAGTTTACATTGACTGAATATTTACTATGTACCAGGAGCTATTCAAAGCATTTTATAAGTTAATGTGTGCAGCCAATTCTGAGAATAGCTCTAAGTGGTTGATACTTATTAGATGTTAATAGTATCTATCTAGATAATAATAGTATCTATCTTATAGGGTTGTTGTGATGATTAAATGAGTTAATAGATGTAAGGGGCTTGGAATTAATGCCTAGCATATGAAATTCACTATATGGGTCTGGTGTGGAAGCTCAAGCCTGTAGTCACAGCAGTTTGGGATAATGAGGCAAGAGGATTACCTGAATCCAGGGGTTCGAGACCAGCTAGGGAAACTTGGCGAGACCTCATCTCTACAATAAATCAAAAAAATTAGCCAGGCGTGGTAGCACACGTATGTAGTTCCAGCTACTTGGAAGGCTGAGGCGGAAGGATCCCCTGAGCCCAGCATGTTGAGGCTGTGGTGGCCATGAGTGTGCCGCTGTACCCCAGCCTGGGCAACAGAGTGTGACTCTGACTCAAAAAGAATAAATAAATAAAATGAAATGAAATTCACTATATTAATATTTTCTGTTATTATGAATTATAACATAATTATCTCTCCATTTTGGTGAATTGATGAGACTCAATTGATTTTTAGTGAATGAATAATTCAAATACAGGTTACCACATCACAACAACAGATAGCAATAATTACTACAGTATTAGCAATTCAACAAGACAGCAAAAACACGGTTATTACGTTACGAAACTTTAACTGTTAAAGGAAAAAAGATAACTCCTAAGGATCAAAACATAAACAGTAAATTGTTTAAAAAATTCAAAGGAGAAATATTCTGAATAAAACATCTTAGCAAGACTTCTTGTAAAATTTCAGTGTTTATACTTGCACATCTGACCTAGGAATCTCAGCCTGAAGTTCAATATTGATTACATGCGTGGTAAGACGGCATTCCAGAGCTTGCTTCTTAAAAGGTGTGTTACTGAAAATGTTCAGGTCAAACACCCAATCTCTTGCACAGTGGAAACAGGGCTGGAAAGAGTAACCTTGAGCAAAATCTCTACTCTTCCAGCTCTGCTGTGTAAGCTTCAAAATGAGGCATAGAATAATGATTACCCCCAAACTTGCAACTTTTCGTGATAATCAAATGAGTTATAAAGACAAAGAACTTCTTAAACCTTTATTACTTTAATAATTCTAAGCTTGAGCATAACATGATAGAAGAATTGAAAGGACATCTATTTGCTCAAGAGTGATATACGTTCTAATGACCTTTTCTAACATTTAGTGGTGTGTTCATCTTTGATAGATAGGATAACTACTGATCTTAGAAGTATGATAATCAATGAGTCCTGAGTTATCTCTAAGAGATGCTGTGTTTGATGTGGTAGTTATGTTAATATTTAAGCCAAATTTGCCTGTGTTTAAACCCAAACTCTAAATTTACTAACTATGCAACTTTAACCAATGGCCTTAACCTACTCAGTGTTCTCACATAAAAAATGGGGATAATAACAGCATCTATCTTGCAGGGTTTTCGTGAGGATTAAATGAGTAATTGATGTAAAGCACTTAGAATTAATGTTTAACATTTAAAATTCACTATATAAATGTTGGCCATTATTATGATTTGTAACATAAATTCAGGTAAAGGCAAGCAACATTATTATTTTCCTCAATTACTTCATACTCATGAATTTCAAAGGCATCATTATGTAATTGTTTTCAAGTCCTTTAAACAAATAGTATTACACACCTATTACTCACCCAGTACTATGCTAGCTACTTACTGCAACAGCAACAACCAAAACAAAATCTATGAGATATGTCCCTAGTTCTTACAGGGCATATAATCCAGTTGGGAACAAGAGAGGAGAAGGTACTAAATTATTGAATACCAAAATAAGTTCTTTGGATACCAAAATAAAGCATTTGTATCTGCTTTGGAGGTGCAGAAGAGAGTCACTATGGATTCTTTTTTTTTTTTTTTTTTTGAGTTGGAGTCTCATTCTGTCGCCCAGACTGGAGTGCAGTGGCCGCTCCTGGCCACCGCAGCCTCGACTTGCTGGGCTCTGGCGATCCTTCCGCCTCAGCCTTCCGAGTAGCCAGGAATTAAAGGCGCGCGCGCTACCACGCCCGGCTGATTTTTTTTAAATTTATTGTAGAGATGAGGTCTCGCTGCCCAGGCGGGTCTCGAACCCGCAGGCTCAGGCAATCCACTCACCTCAGCCTCCCAAAGGCGCAGGATTACAGGCTGAGCCACCGAGCCCGGCTACTATGAATTCTTGATTATGAGAGTAGCATGATGAGAGTGATGTTCATTCATTCACTCATTTACTTATTCATTTATTCATTCACAAATGTTTACTTAGTGCCCACTCTCTATAGGACAGAGTACAAATAATTGTTGAGCAAAAGCAGATATGGTCTCTGAATGTCAAGTGACGAACAATAATCCACACAAATTATCCTCACAAACTCATGTTGGGTTTAAGGTAGTGTTGAATACAGCTTTCTTTTTTTTTTTTTTTTTTTGAGTTGGAGTCTCACTCTGTCACCCAGGTTGGAGCGCAGTGCTATGCTCACAGCCATCCCAGCATTGACCTGCTGGGCTTAGGCAATCCTTCCACTTCAGCGTTCCAGGTAGCTGGAACTACAGGCATGTGCTACCATGCCCTGTGCCCGGCTAATTTTTTGATTTATTGTAGAGACAAGGTCTCACCAAGTTGCCCAAGCTGGTCTCGAACTCCTGGGCTCAGGCAATCCTCTTGCCTCGGCCTCCCAGAGTGCTGGGATTACAGGCTTGAGCCACCCCCCCCCCCACCTGAATGTAACTTTCTAAGCCCCCTTTTCCCCTTATTTGAATAAGAGTTATACAACATAGCTCGCAACATTGTTATAAGGACAAAAAAGATGACTGCTGTGAAAGGACCACAGAGGGGATGCTTGATAAACATTTACTTTGTTCTTGAAATCAAATGGCAGCAGCTGGTTCAGAGGACAAAGCTGGAGATAAAGATCAGGAAGTCACTGGTAGAGGATAAGTGAAGACAGAGCTGTAAGAATGAATGAACTCTCCAAAAGAGAGAGCTCCACAGAGAATATTAAGGATCAAGCCCTAGCTCTAGCGAGGGGGAGGGATGAAGAGGAGCCATAAGAAGAAGACAAAGAGGTTGCAAAAGGGGAGAGGGGCACAGAAGAACCAGGGTGTACTGTTATTTTAGAGCTAAAATTAAGGTCATATTTCTCCATTCCTCAGTAGTTTGCTTCCACAGTAGCACTGTGCTCAATATTAACTGACTTCGTGGGAAAGGTTTACAAACTATCTTGTATGTGTGACTGTTAGATATGCTTGTTCACACAAGCAGTAATAAACACCAGGTTACAATATGAAGGACAAAGATGTAAACATCATAAATCATGTCAAGAAAATAATCACTTTTTAGCTGGTCTACTTAGTATTACAGGCAGTCAACTTTGACTCAACTCAGACAAGCTGGGGAGAAGTCCAGTCTAAACTAATGAAAGCTATGAATTATATAATATTCTTCAAATAACTGCAATTATATATCTATATATATGCAGTGATGTCCTACTGGGCCAAACGGAGTACCAGTAAGACACTCATAGACTTGCTTTCATAAATAATAATAATTACTTCATTAATATATAAATTGAGAATATATTAACAGATGATATCACACTACAAACCTGAAAAATGTGTTATGTGAAGGAGGTTAATTATATCTTTGCAACCTTTGACACTTTTGCATTTTTTGCTTACTAAATCCACTTAATATAGGCCAAAGACAATCTTTATCTTAGCCCCATTCCAACTACCAAAAGTTTCAAATCAGCAATACAGAGTAATGAGATTTTACCATACATAGCGCTCAAGCTGACACATGAATACTCTTCTCTTTGCAGTTCCACAGTTACGGCTAAAGTGTTTCTCTCTAGACCAAATTTTCCATGACTAACTGACAGTGTCTGTCCTAAGAAACAAGCTGGTCCTTTCAGTTTGTCCTCCCTCTCATTCCTGTCAGGGCACAGTGGAGTGCCATGTTTAGTTCTGAGCACCAAATTTTAGGACAAACACCAATAAAATAAAACATGGTTTGAAGAGAATAAGAGTTGAAACTATTTCATATGAGAGACAGTTGGAAAATCAGAGAAACTTGGTCTGGAGAACAGATGACATAGAGAAACAAAGACATAATATACCTATCTCCACCTATCTAAAAGGCTAGGATTTATCAGAGGAATTGATCTCAATATTCTCATTGCCTTCAGAGCAGAGATCTTCAAATTCAGCTTATGACAGCAGGGATCTGGACTCCATAAAAGTGAATGTTCAGCAAGCAGATGTTTGAACTTCATGGAAGGCGAGGATTTCTGTTGATGACGAGAGTGTGTATTTCTGAATTTGTTAAGTAAAGATGTCCGCTTTGACAATTTTCCTTTATACAGAAGTTTCTTGGAAGTGGGGCAAATCAGAAAGCAAAGGCTGGAAAGACTTCTGTCATTTTTGAAACAGGGAAAGTAACTGGTTAATTTTAAAAATTTCCCTGAAGGACCCTAAATTAAATTAAAGGGTGTTTACAAAGGAAACATTGGAATATTTTCTAATCATACTTTATCTTTGCCACAATATAAATTCTCAAGCCTTGTGTGTAACGTAGCATGTAGTGACCAGAGTATACAAAACCATGAATGACACAAGTGTCTGGAATAAAGGATGCTGTGGTAGCCCGGGGGGGGTGGGGGGGGCTACCATATAACTATTCTGTGAGGCAGAAGGAGCAGAGAGCTGAAGGGAAGGAAATAAGGTAAAAAGTCTCTTTCATATTTGTGTGTTGCTAGTTTTTCTTTCTAAATTTCAGTTGCCAGTATTATGTTTACTATTAGTCCAGACTTCAAAGTCAAAATTAATTGTTCTATAGAGAATGAAAAAGAAACAGGAAGAGAAGTAACATCTTTTCACATCCTGAACAGGCCTCAATTTTGACATTGATAGGGAAAGAGGGTTGATTCGTAATAGGTCAGATGTGATGGGAAGCCAATAATGAGACATTAGTTCCATTTGTGGTTTGTCTGTGAACTGCCAGGCTGCAGGGTGTGAGAGTGAGCAGCGGGCCCCGAGTCACGCCTTTTCCTCTCGTAGCATAAAAGTTTCTTCACTGTGGGACACAAGTACATGCTTTTTTTTTTTAAACAGGGAGAAGAGTTTACGAGAAGAAGTGTATATATATTTCTTTATCTGAGAATGAGGAAAGCTACACTGGCCTTCATAAGGACTTTGTGAGAAGGTGACGTTTGAGTTGACCTCCAGATGACCAAAGAATGCTGATATCTGAAGATCTCAAGGATAGCTTGGGTGGCAGAGGGACCAACCAGAACAAAAACCAAACGCATGCCTCAAACACACAAAAAAAATCACTTTGCCGAGGGAGATGCTGCTAGTTTCCAGAGGTGGGAGTATTGAGAAGAATCCAGAGCCCAACAATATGTCTGCAGTATCCAATGTCCCTAAAGGCAAAGGAGCCACCAGGCTAGACTCTGACTGACAAGCAGAGACCACTGGACCTGCGCACTGGCTAGATCGGCCCTATGGAGAGTGTGGCTATCTCACAGCTGCCTGGAGAGCCAGCTAGTACAATTCACCCATGTGGTGGAGTTACAACCCTATGGGTTGACTTTGACCAAGAAACAAAGAAGACCTGAAAGGGACAGCAGATAAATAGCTTGCTCTTCTCCCTCCCTGAGGGCCTGTTTGTAGATGCTTTCATACAGTGTCACCAAGAGGTCCTGTGAAACCAAGCGATCAGAAAGATGGGCCAGGCCAGTAATGTACCCTCTGTAGTTGCTCTCCCTCCTTTCTGCCTTATATTTCTTTCCCCCTCTCTCTTGCCTCCTGCGATCACACTCCCTAATAAAGAGTTAACGCATAAGCTTTTGCCACAGGCAGTTTTCTTGGGAATCTACTCCATGACACACGTATTCATTCACTTCATCCTCATAGAAATCTCATGAGGGAGGTCTTCTTAATAGCACCATGATATAGGCGAGAAACCTAGCACAGAAGTTATGTAACTTTCCCAGAGTCCTGCAGGGGTTAAGTGGGCCAGCTGAGTTGCTAATCCGGGTGACCGAGTCCCACAGCCTCCACACTCCATGGATGTGCAGACACTGGCCACTTTCACAGTGGAGGGTCGGCATTCAAGACGGTCCTGCAGACGCTTCAATTTGGCGAACCAGACTACCATCCTCAGGAAGTGCTACCCCTGTCACCCCACCTCCCTGGAGAGGTCATGAAGCACATTGCTACAGCTCCTTGGCCCACATCGCTGGACTTGTTGCACTGGAAAGAACCAAGCCTGAACAAGTATGTGGTCTCCATTAGTAGTATCATCAACCACATAATGAACATCTCCTCTGTGCTGAGAATTCCATTCTGTTCCAGATCCGAAGCATTCCAAGTAATCAGAGATGGCTATGATATTCACTCTGGAGAACGAGGGAAAGGTCACATACAGAAAAGCATGGCTAGGACAAAGATGCGGTTGCCTTGGGCACAAATTTTAAGAGAAAGGGGATGTCAAAAAAAAAAACAACCCTCAGTAATGCAGGGGAATAATATTTAATACAATCACTTTAAAAATCTAAATAAAAAAACTCATAATGCACAAAAGATTCAAAGTTTAACTGAAGATAAGATCAGAATCAGTGCGCTCCCATAGCCATATTGGAGCCTGAGGCAAAATAATAATAATAATAATCAGTAATACTCATCTTCTCCCTAGCCCCATCCTGCAGGAAGGATCAATAATTCAAAAGGCATATGCCCATTTTCTTGGTCCATAGGCCCACATTCAACCCCAGAATGGAATCAAGACTATTTTTTTCTTCTTTTTTTTTTTTTTTAAAGATTTGGGGTACAATTCAAGATTAGATATACAGATGTTCGTTATACAGGTATCCTTGTTGATGAGGTATGCCCCTCCCTCCCCTGGCAGTTTCCCTCAACTGCCAATCCCGCCCCTCCCCCCTGGCAGTTTCCCACTACTGCCAACCTCTTTCTTATAGTATTATTGTAATTGTTCAAGGTTCACTTCTGAGTGAGAACATATGGTACTCAGTTCTTTGTTTCTGGGATAGATCACTGAGTATGATGGATTCTAAATCCATCCAAGTTGCTGCAAAGTCCGTATGTTTGTCCTTCTTTATGGCTGGATAATATTCCATTGTGTACATGTACCACATTTTTTTATCCAGTCCAGCTTTGATGGGCAGCATAGTTGGTTCCATGTTTTTGTTATTGTGAATAGCACTGCAACAAAGGTGCGTGTGCAGGTATCTTTTTTTGCAGAATGTTTTGAGTTCCTCTGGGTATATTCGCAATAGGGGGATGGCTGGGTCATATAGAAGGTCAATTTCTAGTTCTTTCAGAAATCGCCACACTCTCTTTAAATAGCTTCTATGTATAGACTTAACCCATAAACACATGCTGATGCTTTATACAGGACTAGCCCAGGCAACTACAGCCCATCCTGTGAGCATAACAAAATATCTTTTCAGAATTAAAATAATTTTTAATTGACCCTCTCTGTGAAAACAGGAACAACCACTATTTTCTTATTGATTTTTAAGGAATCTTCTAGTTAAACAAGAAGTCCAATTACAGGTAACTGAAAATGTCGAGATTCACTAATGTTCAGTAAATAAGAGAAAATAGAATATAAGTACTGTTTTGTTATCTTCATTTTTATTCTATGATAACAACTGACAGCAATATAACAATATGCAATAATTTAAACTTTAACATTTCAAAACTCATTTAAACTTGTAAAACTATAAATTTCTAATTTAAAATTACAAACCTAAACTGTGTCTGGCAGTGCCTGCCTGTAATTCCAGCTACTTGGGAGGATGAGGCAGGAGAACCACTTGAGACCAGGAGGTCGAGGTTCCATGAGCTATGCAGGCGCCGTTGCACTCTAGCCTGGATGACAGAATGAGATGCTGTCTCGATTTTCTAAAAAGAAACACAAGAAAAATGTTGATCTCATAGAAATAAAAGGTAGAACGAACAAGGCGAGATGTTGTATCTTTAAAAAAAACTACAATTACACAGCGATAGGTCTTTATGTTTGTGAATGTTGACATAATCAGATGAGAAAAGGTCTTCTGTGCCTATGGAGAATTATCTTCTGGACTGAGAAAAAAAAGATTCTTTGAAAGATAAAGTTCTGCCTGAGCTGTTGTATATCAAAATCTTTTTTAGGCACGGACTCTGTCAAAGCGGACAGCCTAGGAAAAGGGTTCTAAGCAAGTTGCTCCACTGCTGAACTGGGGGTGAGGGGCGAGCCAGGAGGAAGGTAGGGGAATTCCCACCTCAAGAGCAGAGCAGCAGGGAATGCCCACAGACATCAGTGATAACTTGGCGTGGACTTAACTTCCTCTTCCTAAACGTGCTGAAACACTTCTTAAAATCAAAATAAAATAGAGCAATAACAACAAAAACCCTTCTCTTCTTTCTTTTACAGCTGAACAACAGTGATAATTGTGAGACTGCTAAACCGTACTTTCCCAGCAAGTCAGGCTGGAACTTGATTTAACTGCTTTTGCACCGGGACAGACTGAGAGAAGGCAGCCATCCTTCCCATGCCATCCAGACTCTTGAGTTGTTTGCCAATTTTTATAAATATGCCACATTGTTGGTACTTTCTTGCTACTCCTATAGCCTACAGTCATGTTGGAAGCTCTTTGGTCTTGTTTTTTTTTTTTTTTTTGAGTTGGAGTCTCACTCTGTCGCCCAGACTGAGTGCAGTGGCCGCTCCCGGCCACCTCAGCCTCGATCTGCTGGCTCCGGCGATCCTTCTGCCTCAGCCTTCCGAGTAGCTGGAACTACAGGCGCGCGCTACCACGCCTGGCTGATTTTTTGATTTATTGTAGAGATGAGGTCTCGCCAGATTGCCCAGGCGGGTCACGAACCCGCGGGTTCAGGCAATCCACTCACCTCAGCCTCCCAAAGCGCTGGGATTACAGGCTGAGCCACCGAGCCCAGCTCTTTGGTCTTTCTTAACCCCTTCATTTATACGCCACGGAATTGATAGGACTCTTCAGTGTACCAAAAACTAAACTCTTTTTTCTCATATTGAATAATGGTTAGGGAAGAGTGCTCCTTAACATACATTCAAAATGAGTTGAGCGGTACAATTTCTATGATTGGGTTTTTTTTTTGTTTGTTTGTTTACTAGCCAAAAGTAGTCTAGAGCATAAAAAATAAAATAAATGAACTTTGGTGTCTTTAGTATTATAATTTTAATTAGGAGCTTGGTCAGTGTAGCTGTTTCCTTAGCCAGCACACACACACACACACACACACACACACCATAACACATTTTTCAGGTTTCAAGAAAATGTCCAAATTTCCATTCAGAGTAACATTCTGATATTTAGCCTGTCATTCTTATTCAGAAGAACAGTTTGGAAATTTCACAAGCATTAATTTAGTCAAGATCTTTCAGATTTTTCTTTGAATCCAGTCATATACGTAAGGTCCTAGAAAAACCCGGGGAAGTAACATTTTAACACTTTGGATGCAGAACTTTAAGTGTGCTTTGCAAAAAAAAAAAAAAGCCCACACCATAATAAACCCTCATATTCTAATGAGGATGTAATTAAAAGCCAAAAGCCTAGTCTAGATACATATAATGAAGTGTCTAATTCTTCATGCCTCTATTTAAACACAGACGTTCTTTTGAAATTTATATTTGAGCCAAGCTTACACTTGCAGAGTAAGGGAAGTGATGTGAGTTCAGTTCAGATGTTTAAGCTCCATGAAGTTCTGCTCTGTGAAAGGTTTCAAAATAATTTAACAAACCCCCAAAACTATACTATACAGTAAGTACAGAAGCATCTAGATATTGCAAGCCAAAAAAGGAAGTGAATTTGCCCAAAAACCTGTACACCAATGTTTATAGCAGTTTTATTTATATTTGCCAAAACTTAGAAGCAACCAAGATGTCCTTCATAGATGAACAAAATAAGCTGTGGTGCACCCAGACAATGGAATATTATTCAGTGCTAAAAACAAATGAGCCATCAAACCATGAAAAGATATGGCAAAAACCTAAATGTGTATTACTAAGTGAAAGAAGCCAATCTGAAAAGACTACGTACTGCATGATTCCTCCTGCATGACTTTCTGGAAAAGGCTGAACCACGGAGACAGTAAAAAGATTAGAGATTAGATTTTGGGAAAGGATGATTAGACAGAGCCTAGGAGATTGTGAGGACAGTGAAAATACTGTGTATGATACTCTAATGATGGGGACATGTCATTATACATTTATCCAAACCCACAGAATGTATAAGAGTGAACCCTGAGGTAAGCTATGGACTTTGAATGATTATGATGTCATTGTGGTTTCATTAAGTGTAAAAAATCTACCACTTTGTGGAGGTTGATGGGGAGGGGAAGCTATGTTTATTGCAGGGGGGGAGGCAGAAGGTATGTAAGAAATCTCTGCACTTTCTGTCCAATTTTGTTGTGACCCTAAAATTCCTCTAAAAAGTTGTCCTGTTTTTTTTTTTTTAAAGTGACATCATTTTTTAGATGTCATGTATCTGGCAGAAATTGAACTATTCAGTTTTGAATACTGTCATTAGCTTTTATTTTCCCCCAGGAGAAATAGTTTTTCATGCTCTAAAAACAACAACGACAACAAATTGCCAATTAATTTCATTTTATAATCTGTAAATTTCATATCTCCAGATGTGGAATTGGATATGGAACAGATGGAATGAGTGAGAAGAAAAAGGAAAAAAAATTAGGATAATTTTTCCCCATTCCCCAAAAAGATGACTGTATAAATCATTGGAAAACAGACTTCCCAGCTATGAATAGGGACATTGTTTTGCCTAATAAATGCTATAACCTCTGAAACTTTAACTACGTGTGGCCAGCGAATATTTCTTTTTTATTTATATTCTCATTTGTTTGAGGGAATAGGAAGAACCACTGTAAACCAAAGAACCACAAACTCACTAAATAAAATAAAGTCCAGAATCTCATATGATTTATTGAAAACATTGAGTAAAATGCTAACCTTTAAATTATGTTTATATTTATTAACTTTGGTTTAATATCTTTTCACTCCACAGTTATATCTTTATGAGAGAAGAGAGAGTGACATTTGTGCTCAGTTCGGGATTCAGCTATGCCTCTTATTCTACATTGGTTGACTACTGGAAATCATTTATTTGAAAGTCTGCGATAGCGCCGAAAGAAAATCCTTCCTAAAAAAGTGGTTCAGAAGCACAAGACAGTTATGATTCCCCCCCTTTTTTTTTTAAATGGCACTAGTGGTCAGAGGAGAGGGAGTTCTAAGAGCAGTCAGTCATTGTCCCTCAATTTTCTCCCCTGATCCAGCCCTTAAGTGTTGTGCTGCTCTTGAAACTGTTATCCTAAAAACTTTGAGACATCAGGATGTAAGAAGAAAAGCCACATGGAAAGGTTTAACCCATAGTAAGGAGAGTGCCCCCACTCCTGTTGAGCACATAACTTGGCTGTAGTACTTTGGAAACTCAAGAGAACACAGCGCCATTGGGCTCCATGAAGAACCCAGTACACTAGCTGCAGTGGCAGCCACGTTAGAACACAGCAACCATACCTGGTAGGTTGACTTATTATGGGCACCACAGGCAGCTACAGGGGCACGTAGAGGTGAGGAGATAAGCTTGGAAAGAAAGAAAATGACAGAAACATATGGGAACTAGCCGGTCTTGTTTGTGAGCACAGGTCACAAACTCTCCAAGACTCTCCAAGAGCCTGCCAGGAATTATGATTGTGTCTGAATGAGGGTCATGAAAATTGGGTGAAAGAATCAAAGGCACATGGGTATGTGCAGACCTTTCCTGCATTAACATCAAATAAATTCTACAATAAATATAATGATGTGTTATTTTGATTGCATATTTTGAAATGATTCTAGGTAATAAAGTTGATTTATTAATTAACTTTCGTGTCTGTATTTATGAATTTCAACATAATGGTTATAGATTTTGCCCTCTGCGATGTTATGTGATGCAGACTATTTCACATGTGTCGTCACTTGAAAATGCATGATTTCATCTCATCCAGTAGTCTTGTGGGGCACACAAGTCTAACATAGCCATGTCCTAAAGAAGGAGAAATACTTTCAGAAAGACAAATGACTTATTCAGCATAAGGGGACAAACTCTGCCCCTCAGGCTCAGAATCCCACCTTTCTTTGATAGCCCTGTGTGACCCACAACTTCTTGCACTGTGACTTGGTGATTCCAGGGTCAACATACAAAAGCTCTGGGATAACAATTGGGAAACCCCAAGCGGAATCCTCCTGGCGCTTGTTCAGCCTCGCTTTGACCTTGGGAAAGTCACTTAACTTTCTATTTTATTTCCCCATCTGCAGAATGGGTTGAGTAAATAACACCTGCCCCACCCCAACTTACATGAATGTTACGAGGAAGAATTAGATAATGTCTGCACTGAGTTTTGCTCTTTAGAAGAAAGTTCCTATAAAACACATGGCAGAAATTCATCTGACTTTATGAGGGCTGATGAGATCAAAGCCCGCGGCCATGGGTTGGGGAAGCTTTTCTCCTGCACGGAGAGCATTTACTGCTCTACACTCTAATAACATTCCTCCCTCGAGATTCTAAAACGATTTGAAGATAGTCATTAAGTAAATCTTGCTGCCCTTAAGCAACATGCAATTTGCACCGTAACAGCCTAAAGCTTTATGAAAATGAAATCTGAGGAAGAGAAAAGGTGGTGCTTAAAAACATAATCCAGGAATTATGATCTTTAGATCTGTTTTCTAATCACCTACTCTCTATATCCACAAAGAATAATTTATATTTAACTCTTTCGTTTTCATTTGTAACAGCTAAGTAGCACCATTACAAGCAGATTTTGTGGTAGGAGAGCTGATGCATAAATAAAGGGAAACAAATACTCCTAGATGTTAGTCATTTTTTAAAGCTTAGGGCAACTTTAAAACCTTATATGCATTCCTAGTTTTGATAATCGCCCGAACCAAAAATATCTCTTCCTTATTTGTCGTACAGGCGCTTTCCTGCTGAAAGTGGATACGGTCATCAAACCACAAAAGAACACACTGTTCAGCTTTAGGGAATCCGTCTTCCCAAAGAGTGAGGATCCATTAACCAGGTCTTGTGATGTTTGCATAATATTGCTTAACCTCATTTTCTGATGTCTCAACTTGACTGCATTTCATTTTAATTTATTAAACTATACTGGCAAAGTCTCAGAGTAAAATGCGGTGCTATCTTATTTTTGAATCTACATGTTAATCGTGTCTAATTGACCTGCATTTCCATCTGCTGTGTCATCATGTGCCATCTCTGGTCCTCATTTCTGGAATTAGTAGATTCAACCTCAGTCATGACCTCTTGACGTTTATTTGACTTTGCCTCAACATACCATCAAAGCCTTAAAGTGTAAGATACCAGCATGAGCAAGGACAGGTGATGAAATGACACGTTTCAGCTTTTATAGTATTTCTGGTTTGAATTACATCTATTGAAAGGCAAGGGTGAAAAGCACTGGGAAACCTTTATTCCCAGGAAAGGTTGACATAGACCATAAGTCTTTCATACGCCTGTTCTAGAGTTTATTGACATGACCACGGGGGGCCAGTCTTGATGAGCAATACACATTTACTAGAGATTGAATAGAAGCTGCTACTTCCTTCTTGCAACCCCTCCAAGAGTTTTTGCCTTCAAAAAGAGAGACCTCGTCAGTCTGGTTCTAAAAATGGAGGCTTGAAGACAGTGCGGCAATTCCTAAAAGATCTAAAAATCAACCTTCCATATGACCCCACGATCCCCCTACTGGGAATATACCCAGAAGAACTCAAATCACTCTATGAAAAAGATACCTGCATGCATATGTTTATCGCAGCATTGCTCACAGTAGCAAGAACATAGAACCAACTGTGCTACCCACCAAAAGAGAACTGGATAAAAAAATGTGGTACATATACACGATGGAATATTATGCAGCCATAATGAAGGTCAAAATCATGAACTTCACAGCAACCTGGATGGACTTGGAGTCTGTAATACTGAGTGATGTATCACAGATACAAAGAACTGAGTATCGTATGTTCTCACTCATAAGCAGACCTCGAACAATTATCATAACACTATAAGAAAAGGATTGGCAGTGGCGGGAAAACTGCCGGGGCGGTGGGGGGGGGGGGGGGGGGGGAGACGGGACTGGCAGTAGTGGGAATCAGCCGGGGGCAGGGGCATGCCTCATCAACAAGGGTACCTGCATAATGAACAATTGTATACCTAACCCTGAATTGTACCCCACACCTTTCAAATAAAAAAATTAAAAGAGGAAAAAAAGACATTAAAAAATAAAAAGGGAGGATTGACTTTATACATCAGTGCTGAATTAATTACAAGGGGGACCTCTCCATCCAAAACACACAAGCCTTCTATTTCTGTTCACATTTAGTCTCAAGGAGCAACCCTTCCAGAGAGAGAAGTAATTCCAAAAGTATCACAAAGGTGCCTTCAGCAAAATAATTTTTCTTCCACCTAGTAACAGCGTGCTTCCTTTAACAAAATCCTTTTCCACTGATGAAATGCAAACAGCTCTAGAAACAATAATATTTTAAGACTTATCAGTCAGCTATGCCTCAGTGTGAATGAACTGAACAGATTCTGTGGGAGTGGAGAAAAGGGATTGGAAAGGAAAGCCTAAGGGAGCTAAGAAAATAAATAAATTAAAAACAACAACTCCACTGACCTCTGCCTGGCTAGATATTTCTCCGTAATAACACAGCCTTCATTCTACTCAATTCTAGCAGCTTCTTTCATTAATGGATGAAATGCTACAGATAATCTTTTCTTTAAAGTCTACACAGAAATTCTGCATTAGGACAATAAGACGATGAGGAGGAGAGAAAGATGCTGGGGTTAATTCTCCCTCCGTGCCCAGGAAAGCAAGTTGTTAATAGCATTCAAGCCGTGTGATGGCAAAGAAACCTGCAGCAACATGTTAGTGTCCAGGGTTCCAGACCAAGAGAGGGGAGGGGTGCACAGCATTTCATTCTAATTATGCCAAGAGTATAAATGAAAACATAAAATCTCATCAACACTGGAAGGTTGTATATCACAGTCTGAAATAAACTGAGCTAATAACATTCAGAAAAGAGATGGTATTTTTAATTCTTGGGCTATAGAAAAATAGTGATTGTAAAGGAAAATTAACAATTCTGGAAAGTGTCAAGGAATAAAAACCAGTGGTGGAGAAGTGAACACTGCTTTAAAATACAATCTTGGCCAGGTGCCATGGCCCATGCCTGTAATCCCGGTACTTTGGCAGACTGAGGCAAAAGGATTGCTTAAGGCCAGTAGTTCAAGACCAACCTGCAACCTAACAAAACCCTAATTCTACAAAACATTAAAAAAAAATAAAAGTCGGGCATGATGGTATGTGCCTATAGTCTCAGTTACTTGGGAGGCTGAGAAAGAAGGATTACTGGAGCCTGGGAGTTCTGGGTTTCAGTGAACTATGATTGCATCACTGCACTCCAGCCTGGTCAACAAAATGAGACTCTGTCTTCAAACAAACAAACAACAACAAACAAAAACTTGACGGGAGGGCGGGGATAATGATCATTACAAACATACTGTTAGTTGTTACTCTTGCTGAAGGTCTTGGTATGCAAAGGTACACATTGAACCTAACCTGGAATAAAGGCTGCAGGTTTAAATGTTCCAAATAATATCACAGGAACTCAGTGGAGAGGGTGGACACTGGGGCTTGGAGAGCCTTAGGAGGAAAGACCACCCAAGGCAAGAGCTTAGGGCAGTAAGGTCTAATCTTGAAGTTCAATGTTTCTTTTCCATACCTGGTGTTGGTGCTGCTTTGGGGAATGAAAGAAGATAGGTCTTGTGATGGGGGATGACCTCTTGGAGGGGAAGCCATGTGGACAAATGTCAGCACAGGGGCAGCAGAAGGAAGGGTACACACAGAGGATTCGACAGGAGCTTGAGGTGAGAGCTGACCACAAGGGAGAGATGTCCACCTGGGATCTTAGTAAGAGTACCAGGCTTCTCACATCATTTGATATGGACATTCGAGCCATTTTATTTGTAAACACAGCAAGAAAGGAAAACAAAAGATAAAGCCGGAAGGCCAGAGAACAGTCTCCATACCTAATTAGTTTGCTCTGGCCACATAAGGCATGATAAACACTGGAGGTCACAATCTCTTGCTCTCTCCCAAAATATATCTCATCCCTGATTCTTGGAATCCAGAACCATCTGGAATGGTTGGATTTTGGATCTGAATATAACTTTACAAAGTCTAATTCAGTGGTGTACTGGTTAACTGGCTAGGAGGGCTGGGGAGTTGCTGATTGTTTTTATTTTTTTCTTTAGCTTGCCCCTTTAAAGTCAAAGCTGGCCGGGGTCGGTGGCTCAGCCTGTAATCCCAGCACTTTGGGAGGTCAAGGTGAGTGGATTGCCTAAGCCTGGGGGTTCGAGACCTGCCTGGGCAACTTGGCGAGACCTCATCTCTACAATAAATAAATAAATAATTAGCCGGGTTTGGTAGAACGCGCCTGTAGTTCCAGCTACTTGGAAGGCTGACGCGGAAGGATCGCCGGAGCCCAGCAGGTCAGGCTGGAGTGGCCGAGAGCGGCCACTGGACTCCATTCTGAGTGACAGAGTGAGACTACAACTCAAAAAAAAAGAAAAGTCAAAGCTGATATTTATGGCATAAGTGCATGCACCTTGGGCAGCTTCAAGCTACAAACTTTCATCTCTGAATGTGGAATTGTGGAGTTCGAAAGAGGTGTGCGGAATCGGCTCTCAGAAGCTACTAAGCCAACCCCAGGGCTCTACTGGCTTGATCCATGTGAGGGTAACTCACTCCACTCTATCACAGGACTAGCCACCTGGTCTTCTTTCAATTCCCTTTATTTGCTCTGCTTCCTCCTACAACAGGACTTTTATACTTTCTGTTCCTTCTACTAGGATGCTCTTTCCGTCTGTTTCATCTAATCAATGTCTACTCATCCATCTGGGCTCAGCACAACAGTGACTTCTTTAGGCAAGATTTTTCTGACCTCCTTGGTCAAGTCAAGTACCTTAATTCTAGACTCTCATGGTACCATGCACCTTTCCTTCCTAGACTATGTCACAGGTATGATTTTACACTTGTTCAGTTGATCATTTGACCAATGTCTATGTTCCTTCCTTGGTGATAAGCTATGAGTGATCAGATGCTGAATGCTTTGGTTCACATTGCACTGACAAATAACAGGGGTGTGATGACAATTTGTTGAATGAATGAGCATCATAGATTATCCCCAATCCTGGTAAATCGTCAGTTGGTCACTTTTTATTTGAAGGTGGAAAGTATGGAGAGCAGGGTGTATCTTTCCTCTGTCAACACTACACCTGGCGGTGCTTTAGATCAAGAAGTCCTCTCTTGATCAGACTCATCTGAATGAGAGCCTATAGCACCTTCTTCATATCTAAAGACCCACCCAGTAAACTGGCAGAGGTTTAAGTATCATTTTGTGTAATCTTGAGCTACATAACTATGTTTTGCAGGATTGCCTGATAGATTCTTCATCAAATAAGATAATTTTTCCTTTTTTTTCCTACCTACACGTGCCAGCACAATATACTTGGATATATCCAGTTAAAATTAACTGAATCCAGGAAATGGCCAGGTGCAGTGACTCTTGCCTGTAATCCCAGGGCTTTGAAAGGCCAAGGTGGGAGGATTGCTTGAGCCCAGGAGTTCAAGACCAATCTAGGCAGTACAGCAAGACCACATCTCTACAAAAAACAAAAATCAAAAAATTAGCTAGAAGTCATGGTATGCATGGGTAAGATCATCTCTTTGGCAGGCTGAAGTGCAACAATCGCCTGAGTCCAGGAGGTCGAGGTTGTGGCGAACCATGATCCTGCCACTGTACCTGAGCCTGGGCGACAAAGTAAGGCTCCAATTCCAAAAAATTTTTTAAAATAATTTATTCTGGAAGATAAGAAGGGAAATCATAACTTTTAATGGACTACCCAAATTCTAGTCCTCAAAACATTAACATTTAATCAGCAACAAGTTACATCAGCATTTAAATAATGAAAATATTTATATTATGTAGCCATTTGGAAGGGCTTACAAAAAAACTGTTACATAATAACTAAAGTTATGGCACACATATGAACTATATTTTCATAACGACTCTATGAAGCCCAGAAAGGTTGAGCTAAGGGTTCAAGGTCATGCAACCGGAAATTGTAGAGACTTGGAAGGCGCAGACTCTGTGTGCTTTTGCTTCCATAGGTTAAGCTCTGCAGCCTAAGGGGAAAGAAACAAATGCAAAATAGATACAGTGACCCTTCAGTCAAGGAAGAATACTACGGATCAGCACATGCGAATAGAACTGGAAGAAGACAAAAAGAAATTTAAGCAACCATGCTAGGGTAAGGGGATAAGAAAAGAGGTAGGATTTTTTTTTTGTTTTCTTTTGTTACATTTAAATGTTTACTTCAGATTGTTATCAAGCCACTTTTGAAGGAAAAACAAACCAGCTTGCATCTTTTGACAATGGAGCACACCCACACAGTCATTAGCATCTTGCTAAGTACTCTAAGTGGGAAAGTAGATTTCAGTTTATTCTTTGGTAGCCATGGGAGCTGCATCTGGCCTAGTCATAGTAGTAGAAGCACATTTTGGCCGTAAAATCATAGTTAAATTTAGTTAAACTGCTTGGCTATGCATCAAAAGTCAAGAGTCAACGATATGCAGTTTAATATAACTTTCTGCAAAGAATCCATTGGGGACTAAAGCCAGGCTTAAGCAAAAATGAAAAGGACACTTTTAGAGACCAATAAACATCACTCACTACAGTTGCTACTCAGTAAAATTCCCTTTACCAATAGTGATTTTAACTTTCACTGAGAACCCCTATGCTCCAGACTCTAGGCTAAGTGACATGCTAAGGTTGGACATACATTCTTTCCCTTAATTCTTACAAACCTCTGTGATCTACTTGCTGTTGACATAATAGTTAGTGAAGTAACTAGCTCAAGTTGACGTATCATCCAGAGGGAGAACAGGATTTTGAACAAAATTATTTCTGCTGGATTTACTCTATACATTTCATTGAAAAACACAAAAAGTCAACATGGAAAATTTCAGCTCTGACTGGTTATTGGCAGGATTTGATCATTTGGTCATGTCAACTCATGACTATTACTTTCTGGGAATCCTTTTAGAAACATATCCCATGAGGGAGTTTCCGCTTTGTAAGAAATCTGACAAAGCGGCCTTTTTGCTTACTGTAAAAAGAAAAAAAGAAAAAAAGAAAAAGCCCTCAGCTCTAAGCCATAAGAAGCAGCAAAAAAATAACAGCAGTTTTCAACTCTAATATATTTGAATCATCTGGGGACTTTTGAAAAAACTAATATTTGGGCCCCATCCCAGGCCAATTATATCAGAATTTCTTAGGGGTGGAGCCTGGGCCCTAGTGATTTTTTAAAGTTCCCTAGGTGATGCTAACATGCAACAGAGCTGGAAACAGTTAGCTCGCCCTCCATCAGAATGCCTAACTCCACACAAGAACTCTCATCTGTTTCTCTGTCTCCTTGCCCCTAGCCATGCCAGGTGAAAACAATGTGCATTGCACAGTGAAAGTAACAGCAAACAAATTCAATGTTTTTTAACACATTTTTTGCTAATAGGCATAATTTATAAATGTATACAGCGGCTTGTAATTGTTATTTACTTTATAAACTTACCTATGCTTTGCCATAAAAGAATTTCTACTTTCAAAAGTCATACCAAAAGTCAACAGTAGATGGCCCACCTCTCTCAGAAAGAAAGATCAAAAACCAACGTTGTGGAGTAAACGGAAAAGCCAAAGCTTTCCTCATAAGTCGGCATGAGGTGGGAGGTAAGTGAGAAGATCAAAACAACATGATGAGGAAAATACGAAGTCAGTCTTTCTTGGAGTAATTGACGAGTGAGTTAAAAGAATCACTTAAAAAAAAACGCTAGGAATGGATGTGAGCAAAAGTGATTTCACTGTACATGGTCTTTGATACTGATAATGAAAGTAGTGAAAGTTAGAACAGGGAAGTCGGCAAACCATAAAAGTTGAGTCCCGAAGTTCCCCCTAATTATGGATATCTTTTTTCCCCTTTTGGGTGAAAGTGGGAATGGAAGATATGGGTTTATATGGACAACATCTGTGAGGAAACTTGGTTATGTCTTTCTCTGACTGCCAGTGTTCACCATAGAGAAGGACCTGAAAGCCCAGGAATTTTCCATTGCATCATCTATTCTTAAAATTGTTTTCATTTTCACTTTCACCATTTATAGTGTACTTCAGAGTCACCAAGTAAACATACCACTCATTAGAAATTAATGAAAGTAAAAGTCTAATTAAAGGCTAACTTCTATGTGATTCATTCTAACATGAAGTACGTGTTATAATTGAAAGAGTTTACAGGGATTGTCTTTTTTATACAAGAGTAATTGTTAACCAACAAAAATAATAATAGGTGCTCTCAAGAACTTTTCTCCTGGGGATCTCAAAACATACTCAAGGGATATTCACTTTTATCAAGTAGGAAATACCTTGATTATTCCTATTTTATAGCTGGGACCAGTGGAGAGAGAGAGAAAAGGTGATTTGAAAAACATCTTCAAACGAAGCTGGTCTCGTCATTCCTAATCCAGAGTTCTACCCTTAAATGACTTTTCCTGCTCTATCACTTCTGGGCCGGTAAAGATTTTAGGTTTCATTTTCACCATTAAGTATAGCTGTGTCCTAGTTCTAAGGCCTATCATGACTAAAGTGCAGAGTCCAATTTCAGTTATTACTTTCAACTTTTGACCCCAAACTTGGTCTGGACCTGTGTAAAGCCAGAGTTTCTACTTAAAGCTTCAGTGAGGAAGGAGCAAGAGAACACACTTCTCCTACAGTGCTTATAGCCCAACTCATAACTTGATGCCAGGAACATTAAACCTCACTACAAAGTCAGATTTCTCTATATGCAAGAATGTTGATCATCAGAGTCTCACTTCCATATGCCTAAAAAAGTGTTGAGCTTTAATTTAGACCTACAAACTGGCAGTAGGTATAGCTATTGCAATGCATCGATCCTTCCCTGAAGCTCTGGTCAAAAACAGAGATGTTTTTCCTTTAATAAAAAGCCCATTCACTACCAGGTCTCAGTGAGTAGAGACAAGGGCATGGTAGAGTGGCCTTGGGTAGACAGCTGTGGCCAATACAATGCCAGGAGTCATGGCCAGGAGGGCAGTAGACCATTGGTTACAGCTCAATCTCAGTCTTCTGGCATGAGGTCATCCCAACTTTAGCCCAGCTCTATATACAAATGGGAAAAATATAAGGATGCATTTGGTTGTGTTTATTCTACCTAGGCATGTCAAGTTGTTTTTGGTAAGGCTGATTCTATTTAATGCTTAGAATGAGAGGCTGCTGATAACCCTTTTTAATAGGGCAGACAGTTCTGGTGGAGTCCCCAATTTATACAACTGCATCTGCAAACACACATAGAGGTGGTAGTCATAGAGTTTGTCCTATGGCTCACTTAATTCCTGAATACATGATTAATACCAATTCTTTCTTTCTTTTTTTTTCTTTTTTTTTTTGAGTTGGAGTCTCACTCTGTTGCCCAGACTGGAGTGCAGTGGCCACTCCCGGCCACCGCAGCCTCGACCTGCTGGGCTCGGGTGATCCTTCCGCCTCAGCCTTCCAAGTAGCTGGAATTACAGGCATGCGCTACCACACCTGGCTGATTTTTTTATTTATTGTAGAGATGAGGTCTCGCTGCCCAGGCGGATCTCGAACCCGCGGGCTCAGGCAATCCACTCACCTCAGCCTCCCAAATGTACGGGATTACAGGCTGAGCCACCAAGCCCGGCTTAATACCAATTCTAACTACAGACAAGTACTGGAACTCCTTCTATGCAGAAAATAGAGATGTTTTTCTTTTAAACCCATTCAGTGCCAGACCTCAGTGAGTAGAGAGAAGAGAGCAGTAGAGTGGCCTGGGGTAGGTAGCTGTGCCAAAGCAATGTCTATGCATACTACCTATGTGATGATATCATGTCAATCTATATTCAGAAAACAAATTTTAATATTAAAATTTTTAATTACTATATTTTCAGGAAAGTATAATAAATCCAGTCATCCCAGTGTTAAATTGTTTTCTTGTTCTCTGTTACATCTAGCATGAAATCCAAACTGCTGGTATTATGAATAGAAGGTCTTTTATCAACTATCTCCAGTCTATCTCTCTATCTTCTGCCAGTCTCTAGCAGCATTCCCATCACCCAGAACATACCCTCCATTCTTGCTACCCTCCATTCTTTTTTTTTTTTTTGAGTTGGAGTCTCACTGTCGCCCAGACTGGAGTGCAGTGGCCGCTCCCAGCCACCGCAGCCTCGACCTCCTGGGCTCCAGAGATCCTTCTGCCTCAGCCTTCCGAGTTGCTGGAACTACAGGCACGTGCTACCACGCCCGGCTAATTTTTGATTTATTGTAGAGGTGAGGTCTTGCCTGCCCAGGCGGGTCTTGAACCCGCGAGCTCAGGCAATCCACTCACCTCAGCCTCCCAAAGGCGCAGAATTACAGGCTGAGCCACCAAGCCCGGCTTCTACCCTCCATTCTTGCTACCCAGAACTAACCATTTTTAGAAGGTGTTATCGGCCAAGATTGCCAGTCAGAGCTCTGTGGGTCTATTCATCCTACCTACATGTTTTGTTTGGACCTCAGAATGATGACAAAGATTTCTGCTTGAAAATTTTACAAAACTATCTTTTTAAAATTTTTTATTTATTTTTAATTTTTATCTTTTTTTGAGTCAGAGTCTCACTTTGTCACCCAGGCTGGGGTGCAGTGGCACACTCACAGACACTGCAGCCTCGACCTATTGGGCTCCGACGATCCTTCTGCCTAAGCCTTCCAAGTAGCTGGAACTACAGGTGCGCACCACCACGCCTGGCTAATTTTTTTTTAATTTATTGTAGAGGCGAGGTCTCACCAAGTTGCCCAGGCTGGTCTCGAACCCCTGGACTCAGGTAATCCTCTCACCTCAGCCTCCCCAAGTGCTGAGATTACAGGCTTGAACCACCATTCTTGCCTACAGAACTTGTATCCTTTTGCAAAAAAATAAGTGATTCACCAACATTGTACCCACATTTCTGCACAGCCACAAGGCATTGAAGCTATGTGACGGATTTCTGCTTTAAATGAGGTATGTACTCCAGTCATCCACAATCTCCACCCCTTCTCGTTGCGTCATTGGTAGCCTGGTCATTCACCTTCTTTATCTGACCTATCCCTGTAGGGCCACACACTTTCCATCTCCATATTGTTCCCTCAAGCTAATTCCTCTATGGGAAATGTGAGTTTCTCTCCAGTAGACTTCTGCTAGTGCCAATCCAGTGTCTCCTCCTCTGTGAAGTCCTCCATTTGTTTCCTTCATCCAAGATCCCTCATATACACTGTTATCATAGGATGGACGCAATGTATTGGCATTCATTATATATAAACTCAGTTCCCTGATGACCGGTCTCCTCAGGGACAAGAATCTGTATTGTCCTGTATTGTTTATCTCTATATTGCCAGTATTTGACACCAATGCTGATGAATAAATAAGTATCCAAGCAAGGATCATAACATAATATAGGAAAGAGTGAACTAATTTCCATGATATTAGAGGAAAAGTGACTCTTTTCTGAAACAGGTATTGGATGTGTTAACAGTGGTTGAAATTTAAGCAAATAAGTAGAGTAGCAAGAAAGTTAAGAACACAAGCAGAATCCTTGCTGAAGAACAAATTCAGAAAACAGGACACATAATTGTGCATACCCTCTGCATACAGACAGGTAAATAAGAAGAAGGAAGGGCTGGAGTAGAAGAAGACAAAGGAAAAACAAAAGACTAGGATGACTTGAGAAAAACTACGAAGAAAGCACATAGACGTGAGAGTATTTATATTTACATTCTCTAGCTGGTAACATTTTAAAATGTTGTCATATTGTTCTTAAAATTAAAAAAGGACAATTTCAGGAATTGTTTATAAGCCGGTTCCTCTATATTACAGAGATTAAGAGGTTCAAACTACCACATGTGTGCTGTGGACAAAAAAAAAAAAAAAAAAAAAAAAGTAACTCTCATTTTTTGAAACTTTTACTAAATAATGAGGGTGGGGGAAGGGGCAATACTGAATTTATTAACATCTGAAAAGTCTGACTGCTCGAAAGAACAGAGGTCAACTGTATTTTTTCAAAGCAACAATTAACTGTGACACGGTCTTTAAATCTCTTATGCTTGTATTTTAAATCAATTCTAGTAAGCAGCAAAAAAGAGAGAGAAACAGTTGAACAGTTGTTGATGAATGAGGCACATGAAAAGTAAAAACTATTTGCATTCATCATAACAACAAAGCTAATACTCTGTGCTAGCAGACAACAGTCTACTTTGTGAAAGAAACATAGTCTTCTTTATCACCCTAAGAGGTACACGTGCTCTCTTATAAGTTAGAGCACCTTCTTTAACTTCTAACTGAAGTCCTCTGCCAAATGTGTGCTTGCAATCATTTACATTTGTCCTTTATCTCACCTGTTTCAATCTACTCCTACTTCTTTTCTATTAACTGTTTTAAAAGAAGAAAGAAGCATGTAGCACTTGACCTAGAAAGACAAATTGCCAATTTTTTAAATGAAAGCAAGTGTGGTGTCTGTAAGGAGGTAAGTTTATGTGGGAGGATTATTTTGAATGACTTCAAAGAATCTCATATGATTCTGGTATAACCTCCAGTTAGTAGCATACTCTCCATTTTTCAGAAAAGTTTTCTAGTTCTTACAAAATCCTGTTGAAAAAGTAAAACATACACATGTAAGTATAAGATACTAATTTCCTCAAGTATCTTCTATGGAGTTACAAAACTCATGATGAAATAACAGCCTCTTTAAACCTTGTGTTCAATATCTCTGGCTTCAGTTTTTGCCGTTAGAAGGTCCCCAGCATCCGAGCACTCATTCGATCCCATGCCTCCCCTAAACCTCGGCTCTATAAGCAAATGAGAGGTAGAAATGTTAAGAGGGAAAACTGAAATGTCTTCTGGGAGAAGAAAGTGTGTCTCCATACTATCAGTCTAAGCTGTTATCATGGTCCAATCCTCTCCTGCCACCAATTTTTAAAATAAAATGTTTTATTTTACTTGAATAAACAGCAAACTGTATAGGCTTCACAATCTATAAATATATTTTTAACAACTGGCTTCTTGAATCTATTTTCTTGATCCTAGGGAACTAAATTGCTTCCTTTGGAAAGGTGACTGAAATTTCACCAGGACAGCTAAGGCAAAGTGACATTAGTTATAGTCTTATTTTGTATAGTTATATCAAACCGTTATAACTTATTAGTTATAGTCTTCTATTTCAGTTCTTTGCCATAAGAAAAATTGATCTTTGACTTTTGAGAAGAATGCAAAGTTCATTATCTCTTTTTTAATAAATTAGCATAAGATCTTGCCTATCATTTTCCACTGAAATAAACCACCTCCCAGGCACAGCAATGCCTACCATAATTCAACTTACTTAACTGAGCTGATGTTTTTAACAGAATGCTTTGTTTTGTTTTTGAAGTTTTATTCTGTTTGGGGACTCATCACATTGCCTGTTAACATGAGATCCAAACCATTTGCAAGTAGACCCATTTTTACATGTGAATATATATCAAATATAGAGCTAAGTATATTAGGAATGATAACCCAAACTTTGACTCACTAACTGTTGTGACCTTGGCCAAATTTATTAACCTCCTTAACTCTTGATTTCTTCACCTCAAAAAGGATACATAATACCTAAACAATAGTGTTACTGTGAAGATTAGGATAATGTGTATCGAGCTCTTGGCCTAATCCCTAGAGCACAAAGAAGTGGTCAATAAATGATAATGATAGCAAAGATGATAATTGGAAAATAGGAAAAAAGAGAAGAGAATGGTTTTGGTTATTCCATACCCAACCCATGTTGGCTAGACAGAATTTATTAATTCTTCCCACTCAATCCAGGAGTTTGGGGGAAGAAACTGAGGTTTTAAGAGCTGTTTGAATGCTATAGAGGGATGAGAGTCTGTTGACAGGCTGTGGAAAAGTAATTATGTGCTTTTTACCCCTTCCTTCCTTCATCAGTATTTCCTGTATGCGTTCCAGGTCCTTTTCTAGGCAAAAGGGAAGCATCTGGGAAGAAAGAAAGCCTCCTGCCCTCTTGAGCTTATATTCTAGAGAAGAAGGAGACAATTGAAAAGATAAATAAGTCCAAATATACTGCACCTCACACAATGATTAAGTGCTGAGGGGATAAATCCAGCAAGAAAGGGGTGCTGGGACGGTGGGGATGCGGAGCTGAAATTTTTTTTTTTTTTGAGTTGGAGTCTCACTCTGTCGCCCAGACTGGAGTGCAGTGGCCGCTCCCGGCCACCGCAGCCTTGACCCGCTGGGCTCAGGCGATCCTTCCCCTCGGCCTTCCAAGTAGTTGGGACTACAGGCACATGCTACCATGCCCGGCTAATTTTTTATTTATTGTAGAGATGAGGTCTTGCCACGTTGCCCAGGCAGGTCTCGAACCCTCAGGCTCAGGCAATCCACTCGCTTCAGCCTCCCAAAACACTGGAATTACAGGCTGAGCCACTGAGCCCGGCTGGGAGCTGAAATTTTAAAGTGCACAGGAGGGTAACGCTGCAAAGGAAATTTTGAATGGAGACCTAGAGGAAGTGAAAGGGCTAATCATGTGGATAGAGAAAAAAATATACATCCAGGCAGAAGAGAAAACGAGTGCAAAGGCCCTGAAGTATGAGCAAGCCTATTAGGTCCGGGATCAGCCAAGAGATCACAGTGATTGGAGTGCCCCGAGCAGAGTGTGGTGGATCACATGTATGTCATCATAGAGACCTAGGACTTTACACTCAACTGGGAAGCATCAGAAGGCTCTGAGCAGAAGAGTGGTTTGTCTTTTAGGAGCATCATTCTGGCTGCATTGTTGCAAACCCATGAGAAGAGCAGTCTAAGACTGTAGGTGAGAGATAATGGTGGCTAAGAGCAGAGCAGGGGCAATGGATATGGTGAGGTGTGGTCTTAGTCTGCATATTTTCTGAAGGTAGAGCCAGCAAGCTGCTTGATGAAGAGGCTATCGAGGCTATCCCTCAAGTTTTTATGCCTGGAAGAATGAAGTTGCTGCTGACCAAGAAAGACCGACTTGGAAGGAGCTGGATTAGAGAGAAGGGTTGGGAGATACATACCAGGAATTTAGCTACATGAGTCTGGAGTTCAAGAGACAGATCCAGGTTGGAGATATAGTTTCAGAATTGGAAGTCTACAGACAGTATTTAAAGCCATTTGTAAGAGGCTCGAAAGCAAAGAGGGAATAAGCATCCAAACAAACTTGGAGTGAGTAGCGTAGAGATAGCAGAACACAGAAGTATTAATAGGAGGGGATAGGTCATGATGGCTTTCTGCGAGGGGCTTTGGGATCAAGGGTGCCACACACAGCCCACCGTGACAGGAAGCCGGCCATGGGGGCAGGACTGTGAAGGCAGATAAGCAGTTCTCCCTCCTTTGTGCTCACCAACCGGCCCTGATGATCTCATCTACAGCCAGAATGAGAAGTGAAGCTTTTATACTTCAGCCTACATCCACATTCACAGGATACCTGCTTCATTATTTGATCCCAACTTAACTTTTCTACTAAAAGGATAATGATTTACTAAAGGACATAATATGTTATAAAATGGCTTGGTGGCTCAGCCTATAATCCCGTGCCTTTGGGAGGCTGAGGTGAGCGGATTGCCTGAGCCCACGGGTTCGAGACCCGCCTGGGCAGGCGAGACCCCATCTCTACAATAAATCAAAAATCCACCGGGCATGGTAGCGCATGCCTGTAATTCCAGCTACTTGGGAGGCTGAGGTGGAAGGATCGCCAGAGCCCAGCAGGTCGAGGCTGCGGTGGCTGGGAGCGGCCACTGCCCTCCAGCCTGGGCGACAGAGTGAGACTCCAACCCAATAAATAAATAAATAAATATGTTATAAAGTGTAAAAAGAAAATTTGCAAGCACTCAATTCATATGTAAATAAAATGCCATGCTTAAATTGTCACTTGGTTGTGCTTGTTAGGAATCATTCCTATGGATATTTTTTTAAAAATATTTTTAGAGATGAGGCCTTGCTATGTTACCCAGGCTGGTTTCGAACTCCTGGCCTTGATCAATCTTCCCGCCTCAGCCTCCTAATAAGTAGCTGGGATTACAGGTGCAAGCCACCACAACCCTATGGATTTATTCAAGCAGGATCTTCAGGTAGGCCGTCTTTTGTTATCATAACTCACGACCTGTGACACCTGGGGCTCCTGGGGCTTTTCCGCCCATATTCTGTTCTTTGTTAGCTTTTCCTCTCTCCCCTTCCCCTTGTCATCCTGCACACACTCATTCCCCATAGCTACCACCATATCTGTCAATGCTTCTCATTTTTCCATTTCTTAGTATTTAGCTCATGAAAACAATGCTTCGCCAAGAAGCTTCCCTCCCTCACAGGCATCTCAGAAGTCACCCATCCCAAACCATTCATTTCTCTCCAAACCTTCTCTTCTTTATCCAGAATTCCCTCTCCCACAAGCTGCATCATTTATGAAGTCTCCAGAGCCAAAAATCTAGGAGCGGCCCTAGATTATTCTCTTATCTTCTCCCTCTTCAACCCAGCATCCAGTTAGTCTACTTAACTCTACAATTTAGCTGGGCACAGTGGCTCACACCTGTAGTTCCAGGTGAGATGAGATGAGAGAGGATTGCCTGAGCCCAAGGTTTTGAAACCAGCCTGGGCAACTTGGTAAGGCCTTGTCTCTACAATAAATAATCATTTTAAAAAATTATCTGGGCGTGGTGGTGTGCGCCTGAAGTCCCAGCTACTCGGGAGACTGAGGTGGAAGGATTGCCTGAGCCCAGAAGGTTGAGGCTGTGGTGGCCATGAGCATGCCACCACACTCCCGCCTGGGCAACAGAGTGAGACTCTGACTTAACAAAAAAAAAATCTATAATTTAAATATGACCTCCTCCCCTATGCCCCTTCTGAATTCCCGCATACTTTTATAATTCTATAAATTAAAATATTTAACAACTATTTATATGTCTGTGTCCTCTGTTAGACTGTGAATTCCTTGAGGGAAGTTTCTGGATCTTATTGTGGAGGTGAATTGACTAATTCCTGATTTCTGCAGAATGAGACCAATTGGTAAGGGTGAGGATATAGACATCCATGGCTGCAGCAAGAAACACTGGAGAAGAAAGGGGTAGATATATTGTAACAGTAGAACGCCTTGCAAAGTTGATGTTAGATGGTGCCCCCTAGAGTTGTGCGTGCATAGCCCGCCCAGTCACATGCAGAGGCCCTGATTGAATGCACTTGAATTTGTGAACGAGAATTTACTGAATGCCTGATATGTGACCAACACCTTGACAGGCTCTGATGGAGGATCTAGCAGTATGAGACCATCCTCCTGTAGACTGTGTCCTGGAAAAGAAAAATCAATAAGACTAGGAACGAAAGGCTTCTTGCAGGAGTAAATTTAAGGGCCTCAAAAATGGGTAAAATTTAGTAGAAAGGAAGACTAAAAAAAAAGAAAGAAAAATCCATGGGTTCTGAAATGTGTTCACAAGACACCCAAGCGTCTGGCCTGATGGAAGGCAAGGTTTCATGCTGTGGGACAGTGGAAAATAAGGGAGGGCCAGACATAGGAGCTAGGCAGAGGGTGGATGTGCAAGCCCACAAGAGCCGTCGATTTGTCAAACTGTAATTACATTTTTTTTCTATTCCCCAGATAATGAACATTGTACCCAATAGGTAATTGTCATTAAAATTTGGACTTATACTCTACCCAAGGCGGATATTTCTTCTGGTTCAGTTGGATTCCCTTAGGTCTACTTACATAAGAAGCACAATGATATGGATTCAGTGGTCTGTAAAGAAAGGGACCCGGCGTGCCAGACGTCAGTCAATGGAGACACACCAGTTAACTAAAAAAGGGCATGATTTCACTCTAAAAGGTGGCTCTTGCATCTCCTTTGGGACTAGAGCACAGATCACTTCAATCAGAAAGGCAACATCAAAAGGACTCAGGCAGTGGACAACCAGAATTAGAACTCCACAGTAAAACATCAATTCCAGACTCTGCAAATACGTATTTAACTACAGAAAGAGCACTCAGTGGCTGGTCCAGAGAAACATCTTTGTGTATGAGTGTGGTAGAATCAGAAGATAGCAGTTAAAGAAAGGACAAGAAAGGAAACGAAAGAGAGGTGTGAGATTTGCCAACCTTTTCCCTGAGCACCCCTCCAATTCTCAGTGAGTGCAATATGACAACTACCCGACATGATAAAAAAAACTCATCGTGAAACTTGAGCCAGTGGCAAAGCAGAATGAGCAATTTCATAGAATGACAACTCACATGAGGTTTGCAATAGCACTACAAAAGGGAGAAAAGTTAACTGCTAAATCTCTTACTATTAAGTACTGCTCGGTTTAGAAACAACAAAATTTAGAAGCCATACAGTCTTAAGTTTAATCTCAAAATGTGAATAGTTTCCTTTTACAAGCTTGCTTAGAAACTGAACACACCAGACCTCAGGACTTTTTTTTTCCTGTAATTTGTTGTGCATTATCAGCTATTTACATAATTACTCTAATTAAGCTAGTTACAGCAGTTCCTGTAGATATGTGAAAGATCACTGAAACATGTAATTACGTCCTTATATCATTAATTAAACTGTATCAGCTGGGAAAATTACTATAAATATGTCTGGAGGTGTCATTAGTCTGTGTAATGACATCGAATTTTTTATTGAACTATAATAAAGAGCTCGGCATTAAGAATCCATTTAAAACATCCCTAGTGCTTTTTGAAGTTCCAGCTCTCAACATAAAAGGTTTGAAAAACTGATAAAGGTTTCAGGCTTTCTTTATTAATAACCTGGGTCCACTGTACATTGACAAGTGGGCCCAGTTCCCTAGTGGTCATTCCTGGCATTGCAGCAGGAGCTGTGGCACCTGAGCCCTGAGCGCTTGCTTCCCCTTGGAAAAAGTGAGGCCAAGGTGGGTGTTGTGAGAAGCTCAAGGAGGTTATGTCTGCCTCCCGTGTGGGGCCTGCCCCAGCTGTTCTCTCCTGGGTTTTCATGCACCTACCAATCAACCTCTTTTTCCAGCGTTCGTGTGTAAATAGATGTCCCAGTGCCCCCAGTCAGAATATTAAATGAATAACAGTAGGATTCCCGGGCGAGACTGCTTTTTAAAGAACTCAGACATTAGAAGAGTAGAACATTCTCAAAGTAATACATTTATAAAGATAGAATTTCAGACATTGTAAGTATAAGTGCAGCTGAGAATCAGTCTTTCATCCCTTTAAATCTGTCAGTTTCTGCCTCTTCCCAGGGCAGGCTCTGCTGTTAGCGCTTGGAGGTACTTCAAGCGTTATACCAGGAAACAGTACACTGATTCAGAAAAGAAAAAACACAGATCGCCTTGCCAGGGACGGCAACGGTGGCCACAGAAGCCCTTATTGGTTCAAAGGATGCTCACGATAAAGGAGAAGGTGCCTAGGACTGAAAAGATGAGGGGATCCCCAGAGCTTCAGAAAGACACACAGGAAACCCCCTCCTTCAGAAAATAACAAACAGAAAAAGCTTTCGGTTCTTCAAGGGCAAAAAATAAAAACGTATGACTAGAATTCTGATTCTCTTTAGCTTAATGTGTATTTCTGGGGAGAGGAAAAGGTTAACTTTGTTCTTCTACTAAAATCTTACATAAATTCTCATCTTTTTTAGAAATCAGCATCTACATTTTAAAAGCAAATTCTTTGAAGTTGAAGTTTCTGAGTTTTAGAAGACAGCACAGGATTTTATTTTTAATAATTATAAAATTCCATTTGTCTCTAATATTTGTATGTAGCAAATAACATACTTGACTATGGTTTCATCAAATTTACATTTATGGACAAAATAGTTATTTAACAGCTAGATTTGGATTCGAATTTTTGCCTCCTTTCAGCTTAATTCCATTAAGGCAGAATTAAGCTCATTCTACAAAATGACCCATAATAATATACCAGTAACTCCTCACTTTTGGGGTCCATGACTTCATGAATCTAATGACTACTATGGAAATTATCTCTCAAAAAATGACAACTTGAATATATTCACTGTATCTTACATACAATTTTAAGTGCCTCCTAAAGTCTACTCACAGACCCAGGTTACACCTAAAATACACTCTGAATGTTTAATTTTTATTAGATTGTGAGTGTTCACTGTCTGTAGTCCTGAATAAAGTGAAAAATTAATTTAAAACCTCTTAATGAAAGAAAATCATGACTATAATGATATGCAATAAAGAATAGTGGCAATATTTTAATGTAAGTACTGGTCAGGAATTTAGACCAAATTTTAGTACATAAATACTACAGACACTGCTAGTTATACTTCTTCATCCTTCTTTCCAGTAATTTTCATATAGGTTTCGAATAGTTTATAGATACGTATACATATATGATCATTCATTTATATATGAATACATATATTCATGTGTACATGTATATATATATGTATACATATCTATAAACTATTTTCCAACATATTCCTGTGCAATATTGTCTTTCTGATCAGTGTTGTCATAGCTGATTCAAAACTGAGGCAACCTCAGCATACCTGTCAGTGGTTCCAGATTGTCAGCTTTGTCTTTATTTCACTTACCTTCAGGAGCAACCTGGTCTTCTCAAATTAAAAGTTATTTTTGGCCGGGCTCGGTGGCTCAGCCTATAATCCCGCGCCTTTGGGAGGCTGAGGTGAGTGGATTGCCTGAGCCCGCGGGTTTGAGACCTGCCTGGGCAGTGAGATCTCATCTCTACAATAAAATCAAAAAATTAGCCGGGCGTGGTAGCGCGCGCCTGTAATTCCGGCTACTCAGAAGGCTGAGGCAGAAGGATCGCCGGAGTCCAGCAGGTCGAGGCTGCGGTGGCCGGGAGCGGCCACTGCACTCCAGTCTGGGCGACAGAGTGAGACTCCAACTCAAAAATAAAAAGTTATTTTTGGAACAGATTCCTTTTAAAACAATTTTTTGTAATTTAAAAGACAAGGAAAGGCAGGCAGAACTGTGAAGAGAAAACGGAAAATAGAAGAGATTAAGTTGCTTTCTGGATTCCCAAGAACATCATCCTCAAAGTTGTCACTCACTAGACAGAGCATCTCCACAGCAGAGATGCTGCAGCTAGCCTCAGAGAAGGGGTCTCTCTCCTGGACATATCTGTTGGTTTCTTTCACTTAGTGACAGCCAAGCCATTGTCTCATTTGAAGGCCCTAAGTAAAGC
Organism: Carlito syrichta; assembly: GCF_000164805.1. NCBI lineage: Eukaryota > Metazoa > Chordata > Mammalia > Primates > Tarsiidae > Carlito > Carlito syrichta. Next base: position 94,120 of record NW_007246679.1, on the reverse strand, counting down.
TGTATGAGCCTACCTTCAAAATCAAGCTTCTCTTAAATTTACATTAGGTAGGAAAACAGCATGAACACTGCATATTTCATACTGGCCTGAAGTTCTATCTGTTCTGGCAAATAATCACTGGAGCCACTTATTCTCTTGGTAGCACACGCATGGCTGTAATGTTCATCCCCCAGAGACTGGACTACAAATGGAATCCCTGACACCATCAATGGATTCGCTCACTTCATTTAGGTGGGCAGCTGCTCTCAGAGAGTAGTCCAAGTGGCCTCAATATGACTGTCCAAAAAAGCATATGTCTTTTGAATAATTTTTTAAAAACCAACATTTTACATCATGTTGCAGATAATGTGCGTTTAGGGCACTATATTTGTTAGAGACAGAATGAAACCGAGAGAAAGTCTTCTTTCCAGGTCTGACAAATGGGATATACTGGCTAAGATTTATCTTCTACCTAATAAAGTTTTGTTTTGTTTTTTTAGCTCAAGTGTTTAATCTGAGCCTATTCTTGACCAAACCCTCAACTCAAAAACTAATGTTAAAAGGTAAGGATTATAAATAGATCGATGTGGTCACTTGATTCAAAGTAATAGTTGGAACAAGAGTCTGATAACACCCTAGGGTTATTAAGGGTCAGGTGGACAGGAAAAGTATCTTTGCTCAGGATAGCTGCTGAAAACACTTAGACTGGGTTTTACAGGGCAAGTCCTTACTGACATCTTACCTGGTTGTTTTGCAATTAAGGATAGCCTAAGCTCTCTCCGAAGAACTTTATGCACCTTGTATGGTAATTACTACATGCTGGTCTTCCTGCACTGAGCACACTCAAGGCAGGAACTTGTCACACTCATCTTTGTCTGTCCTCTCCTAGCAAATGCCCGTCACATGTAAACCCTGACTGGATATTTGTTGGCCTCCAAAGAAAAGATTAAATGCCCTATTTATGTGAGTAAGTCCAACACGGCACAATGTCAACTATGAATCTTGAAAATTATTTTCTAAATCCCAGAAAAATTTCCAGAAAAAATGAATCCCCAGAAAAAAATGAAAGACAAATATATTTGTTTTCTACCATAAGGAAGCAACATGAATATTCTAGGTCACATTGCTAGAATTACCTTGCATCATTTCTGGTACAGCTCAGAGATCAGGAGGATATCCAAACATGTAAATATAATTAAAACTCTGCCTTTTTTATTTTTTAGAAGCTGACTCCAGCATTGGTCACCTTTGATGGTTTGAGTATTTGCTTTCGATTCCTTCTATTTTCTGAACACCAAGTCATGTATTTCATAAACGAAAAGCTTTTAGATTTTACATGAAATTTGATCATATTGTTTTCTTTCATGTGTGCTTAATCATTGCCAACTAAGTCCTATGGCTCCAGGCATGACTCAAAGCCTGAAATGCCAATAATTACCGACCTCTAAGGGGCCTGTACTCCTTCTTTGGAAAATTATCTAGAGTTAATCCTCATTCAAAAACTTCTGTGGAGTAACTCTCTCTTCTATTTGTCGCAATGAGCTAAACCACTTACAAGCCTGGAATCTATCAGCCCTCAAAATGAGTTATATTTTTAGTTCACTCATTATTTTCATTACTCATAAATAAATTTTCTAAATTATCTTATTCTATTACTGAGGAGAATTTCTCTCTCTCTCTTTTTTTTTTTTTTAAACTCCTAGGAAAGCCCTCAGGCTTTTGGGATCAAAAAGGCCTTGGTTCAAAACCTGACTGTGAAGGTTAAAGGTTGTGTAAATTTGCACACACAGAATGGTTATTATTAGAAAGTCAAGAACAACAGATGTTATTGGTGTGGTTGCAGAGAAAAGGGAATGCTCATTCACTGTTGGTGGGATTGTAAACTAGTTCCGCCTCTGTGGAAAACGATATGGAGATTTCTCAAAGAACTAAAAGTTGGACAAGGCACGGTGGCTCACACCTGTAATCCCAGCACTTTGGAAGGCTAAGGTGAGAAGATGGCATGAGCCCAGGAGTTCGAGACCAGCCTGGGTAACATGGCGAGACCTCATCTCTACAATAAATCAAAAAATTAGCCACGCATGGTGGCACGTGCCTGTAGTCTCAACTACTTGGAAGGCTGAGGCAGAAGGATCACTTGAGCCCAGAAAATCAAGGCTGCAGCGACCATGAGTATGCCACTGCATTTCAGCCCGGGCAGCACAGTGAGACTTTGACTCAAAAAAAAAACCAACTAAAAATTGAATTACCATTTGACCCAGCAATCCCACTACTAGGGATCTACCCAAAGGAAAAGAAATCAATATATTAAAAAGATACCTGTATTCATATGTTCATTGCAGCACTGTTCACAATAGCAAACTCATGGAACCAACCTAAATACCCACCAATAATTGACTGAATAAAGAAAATGTGGTATAGAAACACAATGGAATACTAAGCAGCCGTAAAAAAAAAAAAAAAAAAAAAAAGGAAATCATGTCCTCTGCAGCAACATGGGTGAGCTGGAGATTGTCATCCTAAGTGAACTGACTCAGAAACAGAAAACCAAACACTGCATGTTCTCATTCCTTTGTAGGAGCTAAATGGTTACAAAGATGGAAATAATAGATACGGGGACATCAGTAAGGAAGGAGATGGGAGGGGAGTTAGGACTCAGAAATTATCTAGGGGGTACAATGTTCACTATCTGAGGAATGGGCCACCTAAGACCCAATCTCTACCACTCCACAATATATCCATGTAACAAACATGCATGTGTACCCACTGAATTTAAAACTTAAAAAAAAAAAGAAGAAATGCCATGATTATGAAAAAAAATTGCACATATGTACTTAAACTCTCAATTGCTCTGTTTTCTTCTCATTCAAATGAAGATCTTATTACCTACCCGACAAAGATGCTTTAAGGGTTAGTGCTACTCTAAAAAGTGGCCAGCATATAGCAAATGCTCAACAAATAGTAGCTATTAATCTAGTGTTTCAGTATATTAGTTATAAACCATATTTGTGTTCCTATAGTAACTTATCCACAGTTTACTAAACACTTGGACATATTCAAGGGCGAGCCCCCAAAATTGGAATTATCTTTTGGAAGGCAAGCCCCTTGAAGTACACTCGGAATTAGTTCCTCTGGATCAAACAGTCAATCAAAGTTTTTATCTGGAAGTTTTGAGAAGGTTGTGTCACAATTTGAGGAAGAAATGTCTTGAGCAAACAGGTGACAGATTCTTCCACCATGACAACGTACCTGCCCACACTGCACTGTGTTCAGCAGTTTTTGACCAAAAGTGGCATAGCTCTTATGCCCCACCCTCCCTTTCACCCAATCTCACCCCTGGTGACTTTTTTTGCTTGTTTGTTTCCCTGGATGAAAAAACTTTTTAAAGGAAAATGTTTTGTTGATGTGGAAGAGAGGAAACAAAAAATGGCAGAAGCACTAAAGGCATCAAAATTGATGAGTTCAAAAACTGCTTTGAGCAGTGGAAAAAGCATCTCCATGGGTGTATTGCATCAAAGAGAGAGTACTTTGAAGATGACTGAAGTTTAAACATGTAAGAATGCATACACAATTTTTTTGGGGGGGAGTTGGAGTCTCACTCCATCACCCAGGCTGGAGTGCAGTGGCACACTCATGGCCAGCCCAGCATTGACCCGCTGGACTCTGGTGATCCTTCCGCCTCAGCCTTCCAAGTAGCTGGAACTACAGGCACATGCTACCATGCCCGGCTTATTTTTTGACTTATAGCTATAGGATGTGGAACTGTTCAAGGTTGGATACCTTGACTTAATAAGGTATTAAGCTATCTTCAAGCTATTCATACTCATACTCATCATTTTCTCAAGGATCAGACTTGTGGAATTCCTGAATGTGAAAATAAAGGCGATTTATCCCACTAGGTTCCAGTTAGATTATTTGATTGTTTCCAGTTAGATTATTAGATTATTTCCAGTTAGATTATATTAAAATTTTACTCAAAACCACTTGCTCAGTAGCCATATGTAGCTATCATACATATGGCTACTGAGCAAGTGAATGTAGCTTGTGAGGCTGAGAAACTGAACTGCAAAATTTATTTATTTTTATTAATTTTATAATTATTTATTTATTTGTTTATCACTAATTATTGATTTTTAAATTAACCTTAGTTAATTTAATATTTAATTGAAAATCTGACTTGCTTCAGTTACTAAAAAACTTTTGAATGAAAAACAAACCTTTTAAGTGTGTTTTAAATGACTTAGGTATGTGAATCTACTTTTCTAACTGTACATTTTATACATTCTAAATATAAATAATAGGGTGACGGGGTGAGACTCTAACCCCTCCCAAAAAAATTGTGTATGTATTCTTACATGTTTAAACTTCAGTCATCTTCAAAGTACTCTCTCTTGTGCTGCATGATATACACACAAGGTTTCAAAGACTTTGTTCCAAAAAATTGTAAAATATCTTTTTAATAATTTTTATTATTGTTGCACATTGAAATATATCATTTTTGATATGTTAGTTTAAATAAAATATTATTACAATTAGAGTTGTCTTTTTCTTTTTCTTTTCTTTAAAAGTGACACCAAAAAATTCAGAGTAGATATGAGCCTCAAATTAAACTTTATTTGGCAGCATTATCCTATAGAAAATCCAAATATCTGTGTAACCAGAGTAAGATCACAGATAATGTAACTTTTCATTTTATTGACTGATTTTCATTTTTGACTGACTTGAGTCTCAGATTCTTCATTACCAAGATTTTTCAAAGGTGGTACTTTCTCTGATATGGCCAGACAGAAGGCAATAATATGGAATTTTTTGGGGGGGTGAGGTAGAAATGGAGTAGAAAGACCTAGAATATCTTGATATTGACCTAACTCTTGCATTGAAAGCTATGTTCCGTTTACTCCAGTACCTCAAACATTTATGCAACTTCCACAAAGTGCAAATGACTTGTTACATGAATGTTAATAGAGTCCCAAATCCCAGCCTCTAAGGTGCTTATACTCAAGTGTAGTATTTCTCAACAATATGATCCATAAACCATCTCATCAGCATCACCTGATTCTGTCTGTTTCAAATGCATATTCCTAGATCCCATCCAGGCCTACTGAATTCGACTTCTGGAGATGGTTACTCAGGAGTCTGAATATTAAATGGTGGTTCTTACGCCACTAAAATATAAGACACACTCTTCCAGAGGATGAGAAAGAAACATGAGCCAAGCACTGAACACTCTCTCTGCAAGAGGCACTGAAGCATTCGCAGTGTACTGTGAAAGACTTTTTTGAGCAGCAGGTCTCTAAACTGAGGCTAGAATGACAAGCCGGAACTAGTCACTAAAGAAGGATGGGAAGAGTGTAGCAAGCAGAGAATTAGAATGAGCAAGATACCTGGGCACAAATCCTTACAGTGTATATGGGGGACCTCTGAGCAGTAGACCGTTACTAGGGTGTAAGTATCATCTGAGGTTATAAAAAAATCTTAGATGCAATGCTAAAGATTTACAAGTCTTTAATCTTTATATATTTAAAAAACGTTATTTGGAAACGGGGGTCTCATTCTGTTGTCCAGGCTGGAGTGCAGTGGTGCAAACATGGCTCTCTGCAGCCTGAACTCCTAGTCAAGTGATCCTCCCACTTCAGCCTCCTAAGTAGCTAAGACTACAGGCAAACACTACCATGCCTGGCTAATTTTTTGTTTTGTTTTGTAGAGTCAGGGTCTCACTATGTTGCCCAGGCTGGTTTCAAATTCCTGGCCTCAAGCTATCCTCCATCTCAGCCTCCCAAAACACCAGGATTACAGGCATGAGTCACCGCACCTGGCCAGGAATGTTTCATCTTTAAAATAGATTGTTTCTTAGAGCGAAGGTGACATTGGCGAAGGTAATAGAAGAGACATGTGTCGTTTGGAAGCAATTTCCAGATGACCTGATATTCTGGTCAAGAGTCACTGCTACAACAGGATTTTAAGCAAAGGAGTATTTTGGCTAGGACTGTGTTTAGGAATTTTTCTGTCTGAGAGAAAAATGTCTTTGAAAGCATCAGGAAGTTGATAAGTGTCTATACGGAAGTCATGGTAGCAGGAGTGAAAAGGAGGGAAACTAAAATTTATAGACATGAACTTAGCAAGACTTGCTTGATTGAATGTTGGGTTGGGGAGAGTTTAGGGTGACTCCAAGTTCCTGGCTTGACAACAGCTGAAAGGGTGTTAATGCCATTCACTAAGAACAAACATCACCAACCCAGCCCATTCTAATTTCAAAACTTTGGCATGTTCTTTTGAATGAGTCATTCTATGCAAAACCTGTTGACTGTCTTCAAAAGGAACCAGTGAAGACATAATATGGCATAAGATTGTATACACTATGCAGGAACTGCATCAGTTTTTGCATTTAAAAAGTCTGTTCCCAATGCCACCTTTTTTTTTTTTTTTTGTGAGTTAGAGAGTCTCACTCTGTTGCCCCAGTCTGCAGTGCAGTGGCATGATCACAGCTACCACAGCCTTGACCTGCTGGGTTCAGGCAATCTTTCAAGCCTTCCAAGTAAACTACAGGTCTGCACCACTACACCCAGCATTGATTGATGGTCTGCAAAGTTGCCCATCCAATCCCTGGTCTCCAATCCCTAGGTTTAGGTAATCCTCTCAGCTCTGCCTCCCAAAGTGCTGGGATTGCAGGTGTGAGCCACCATGCCCAGCCTAATACTACATTTTCACTTTTGAAGAAACTTATTTACTATGAAATGCTTCTGGGATTTTTATCATTATTATCATGATGAAAATTTGGTATCATCTGATATTTACACACTGAAAGACACTTTAAGTACATCACAATTAAATTTCTTTCATAGTTTTGAACATTTGTAAAATCTACTTTATATATCCACATATATGTCAAATTGTTAATTTTTAAAATGTAAAGTGTAAAGGCAAAAGATGTCTTCTAAAAGTATTTTCCATAGGTATCGTTCTTTATGTTTCATGAGGATATGCTTAACCACAAGTTATTAAAATTTTTAGCCAGGTGCAACAGCTCATACCTGTAATCCCAGCACTTTGAGAGGAGAGGTGAGAGGATTGCCTGAACCCAGGGGTTCAGTACCAGCCCTGGGCAACTTGGTGAGACCTCGTCTCTACAATAAATCAAGAAAATTAGCCAGGTGTGGTGGCACGAGCCTGTAGACCCAGCTATTTGGGAGGCTGAAGCAGAAGGATTGCCTGAGCCCAGCAGGCCGAGGCTGTGGTAGCTTCATTATAATACACTTAAAGTATCTTTCAGTGTGCGTGCCACCACACTCTGACCTCGGTGACAGAGTGAGACTTCGACTCAAAAAATAAAAATACAAATTTTAAAAATAAAAATTTTAAAAGGCATCAAGAGAGTTTTCAGAGGAAAAAAAACTATATGTAATTTAAAAGCAGGGTGCATTTTTGTGCACCTGTGGTCCCAGCTACTTGGGAGGCTAAAGCGGGAGGATCACTTGAGCCCAGGAGTTCATGATAAGCCTACAAAACACAGGGACAGCCCATCACACACACATAAAAGGCTTCAAAACTACATGTAACCTATTAAAACATAAATTAGAGCTTTTATACATGTATTAAAGCATCACGTTGTGGCCAGGGCATGATAGTTCACACCTGTAATGCCAGTACTTTGGAAGGCCAAGGTGGGAGGATCGCTTGAGGCCAAGAGTTCAAAACCAGCCTGGCCAACACAGTGAGACCCCTGTCTCTACAAAATATAAAATAATTAGTCAAGTGTGGTGGTGTGCGCCTTTAGTCCTACCTACCAGGGAGACAGAGACAGGAGAATTGCTTAAACCCAGGATGTCGAGGCTGCAGTGAGCCATGATTGCACCACTGAACTTCAGCCTGGGTGAGAGCCTGTCTCTAAAATAAGTAAATAAATAAAAGTAAAGAATAGAGTTATGAGCCGGGCTCGGTGGCTCAGCCTGTCATCCCGCACCTTGGGAGGCTGAAGTGAGTAGATTGCCTGAGCCCGCGGGTTTGAGACCTGCCTGGGCAACTTGGCGAAACCTCATCTCTACAATAAATCAAAAATTACTCGGGCATGGTAGTGCGCCCCTGTAGTTCCAGCTACTTGGAAGGCTGAGGCAGAAGGATCGCCGGAGCCCAGCAGGTCAAGGCTGCGGTGGCTGGGAGCGGCCACTGCACTCCAGTCTGGGCGACAGAGTGAGACTCCAACGAAAAAAAAAAAAAAAAAGAATTGAGTTATGGTATACTTTGTCTCAACAGGGTTCACATTTAATATTATGTAGTCCACTCGATGTGAAGGTACTAAGACCTTCCTTAAAGCTATTCCCTTCTTGTTCTGCTTGGGTTAAGAACTCTATTTTCTTAGGCACTTGGTTCATATTTTAAAAAAGAAAGAAAAGAATGAAGAAAGACATACTAGTGATTAAAAACAATGCCAGAGGTGAGTGGATTGCCTGAGCCCGCAGGTTCGAGACCCGCCTGGGCAGCGAGACTTCATCTCTACAATAAATCAAAACATCAGCCAGGCGTGGTAGCGCGCGCCTGTAGTTCCAGCTACTCGGAAGGCTGAGGCGGAAGGATCGCCGGAGCCCAGCAGGTCGAGGCTGCGGTGACCGGGAGCGGCCACTGCACTCCAGTCTGGGTGACAGTGAGACTCCAACTCAAAAAAACAAAAACAAAAACAAAAAAACCAAAAAAACAATGCTAGCTCTTATCAAATGGTTTTCACAAAGTTTAAAAAAATATCTCATAGCAGCTAGAATTAAGTACTCATTCACTCATTGATTTTATGACTAGTTTCAAAATGGATGGCTTCTTGAGGTAAAGGAATTTACCTTGAGGTAAATTCAATATGATATAAAGATATATTAAAGTAAACAAATAGATAAGTATGCAGTGTTAGAGTAGGAAAGAAAGAAATAAGATTCAAAATAATAAAATGTGAAACAAAATGCTTTGAAAGAAAACAGTTCCAAGTCACATGGCCCAAAGGACAGCAATCTATATAAACATTAGAAATCCAGAACTACTACTAAGTTTAAAATTATGATGTTGCCAGAATTTGTAAGATTATCAACCTTTACCTGAGGACAGATTTGAATCAATATGAGAAGAATTACAAGAACACAAAGACCCCAGGAATTAAAGGTTGAAGCATGCCACAGAATGTGGAAATAAATCAGGATGTGGAATTTTAAAAAACCTGGGTTCACACAATCCTAGCCTTGCTATTTATTATCTGTGTGACCTTGGGCAAATCACTTCACCTATCTCAACCACAGTTACCCCACCTGGAAATGGGAAAAATAACGCCTGGAATCAGGGTCCCATGAAAGGCACAAACTGCTGTGAGGTCTACAAGGTAAAACATGGCACCATCTATTCCCAACGCTAAACCAAATATAATGCATTATCAGATATTTCACATTAGAAAAACAGCTCCAACTCATTCCTCATCAATTGTCATCAGTACGACAAAGATTTTTGTGCAACGTGTATTCAGAACCTCGTTCCAGGAGCTGAGTATGCAGAAAGGGAAAATATACTGTGCTACCCCTCTGGCTTACGATCAAGACTCCAGGTGAGATAAAGCATCCTTACAAAAACTCAAAATTAAAAAAGTCAATAGATGAAAGGAAGAGAGAGAGAAGAAAAATTTAAAAAAGCAAAGAGAAGAGTATCATAGGCCACATGCTTAGTAAGAGTCAGGAAGGTAGGCATGAACACAGCTCCCAGGTGGGGAGATGACTGGATTAGGAATGTCTAAGAAGGCTTCAGAATGAAGACTGGCCTTCAACATGGCCTCAAGGATGGGTGGCACTTACGTAAGCAGAAGGGAGGAAGGAAGACATTGCAGGCAGGAGGCATGGTGTAAGCAAAGGCCTGAGATTGCCAATGGTTTCTGGGGAGGAAACAGTGAAGAGAGCATGGTAGGTGATAAGGTTGGAAGGTAGGCTGTGTTGTAAAGCAGAATGGCATTCAATCGGTGTGCCCCGGTCAAGCCCCGAAGGTTACCTATAGCCAGGCCCACTCTGACTGGTCGGTACATGAGCCAATCCAGTTATTAAATACTTTATCACCCCTGAGGGTAAGGCTGTGTAGGCAAAGAAGCCAGAGCAAGCTCAAGGCCGGGAATGCCAAGTTAAGGAGTTCAGATCTTATCTATCTTAATCTTGTCAACATCAAGGAGCCAGTTTGGGGTTTTTTAACAGATGACTAAACTGCTAGAAATGGTTATAATGAGATTGATTGAGCAGTGGGATGTATAATGGATGAGGGAGAAAGTGACCACAGGGTGGAAAATTAACTAGGGGGCTGTTATGGTAGTTCAGGGTGAAGCATTGATAACCTAAGAGAAGGTGGTGACAACAGAAATAGAAAAGAGGCCCTGAATGTGCAAGAATCATCTAGAAAAGGCCCAGTTCTTTCTTTCTGCAGGTTCAAACCCAGCACAGTACCTAACGCTGAGAAATACATGTGTTTATTGATGATAAGGAACAATGGAAACACTGTCAGGGATACAGAGGTAAAATGAGAGGCGTAGGTATTTGAGGGAAAAACAACGCCAAAGACTGGAAAAGTTTTTAAAGATCTCTACTGCAATCTCCAGTTTGAAGGGTTGGAATTTGAAGCTCAGAGAAGTTGTGTTCTGCCTGTAAATTTGATGTACCTGGTTTAGACATCTTGTCATTTTGTTATTTGAATAGTCTCCTAAATGTTATTAATCTTTGTTGTTGTTTCTATTAGCATTTGTTAACAAACTTTCCATTTTGTTGATTGACTTTGAAAGCTGCTACTTTTCATTTATAACATATGTGGAGAAAGCATAGCGAGGAAGGAAGAATTGACTAATAACAACTGTGAGAAGGAAAAGATGGGAGAAAAATCATTTCTGTAAACTGCTTTTGAGGACTTTTCCCCCAAAGCTTTAAAGAGACAGGATTGCCACTTGGGGAAAAGTTAGCAATTCCATACAACAGATTTTCTAAAGCAGAAAGAGGTAGGCCTTATCTTCTATAGCAATGTTTTTCAAACTATGATTTACCACTTATAAACAGGGCACAAAAACAATTTAGGGTTCCATATCAGAATATATTATATATAGAATCAAATCGAATCGAATCAAATCAAATTGAATAGAATCAGATTGCATGGTTGATAGTAAGAAGCAAGAATTGTTTTGTGAAATAGGTCTCTCTCACTCCCTCTGACTCTCTCTCCATCTCTGTCTGTCTCTGTCTCTCTCTCTCTCTTTCCGCGTGCGTGTTTATGTGTGTGTTTTGAGATTGGATGTAAGATATGTTTCTTATTGTGAGTCACATACAAAAACGTTTGAAAGCCATTAATAAATACTCTACCTCAAACTAAAGTCCTTCAAAATCCATTGAAAAAAACAGACTTCCATTAAAAGAAGAAAACATTTATTTATATGTAGCCAGAAAACATTATTCCCCAACGGATCTCTTCACTTACTCTCCACCTCCCATCTCAGGCCTGTCTTTTGTTGTTTTTTGTGTTTTTTTTGAGTTGGAGTCTCACTCTGTCACCCAGACTGGAGTGTAGTGGCTG